>NC_058021.1:39716192-40004717 GCF_019176455.1 Solea senegalensis | reverse complement strand
TGACAAAAAGTCATAGTATAGTATGTCGTCCAAAATGTGAAAAAAAAGTCATAGAATAGTATGTCATCCAAAATGTGACAAACAAGTCATAGGTTAGTATGTTGTCCAAAATGTGACAAAAAGAATTGTCTGTGTAGGACAGAAATAATAACGTATGTATCCCAACAAACTTGCTGAGCTCTAGATGTTGCCTGCGAAACACGGAGTCGTGTGGAGATGATTGTGTTAAGTCATTTGACAATGGTTTGAATCAAACTGCCATTTGAGTTACACATTCAGTACTTTACAAAACTGTTGCAAAAACGTCTACAACTCCAGATCCTTCTGCCGCATGTCACAAAACTTCCTCACAGGTGAGGTCTGAGGTGAGATGGATTAATGTTGAGTGTTGGATCAGGGACTGAATTTCATTTAACAAAGTCTTCTTTCTGCACTTTGACACTCTGACTTACAGGTCCACTCACTCTTTAACATGTCCTGTCCTCACCTCAACCTACACACCCCCCCGTCCCCCGTGTCCTACCCTTATCCACCCCCTCACCCTCCAACCCCTTTTTGTCGTCCTCCTCATTCTCAGCCTCTGACTCACAGTGCCAGTATCCTGTGACACTCAGGATGATCATACAATCACTTACCCTTCCTACCCCCTTTTTTGCTGCCTCTTTCTTTCTCTCGCTCACTCATGTGCGCTCACACTCACCCAATAGTCTCAGGCTTAGTCAGATCCCAAGCTCTGCTGGGAAAGAGAGACCGGGCAAGCCCCTACTGAATGCTAATGATGTCATTAACCTCTGGACTCTGAGTTTGGCAGAAAAGTGGTGGTGAAAGGCAAAGATCACGTCACTCTTCCACTTTCTCATTACATATTTACTCTGAGACGTTTATGCAGGTGCCCGACCAAAAAAGGCCTGCGTGCACGATAAAGTAAGCCTTTTTATTACATCGAGGCCCAATGAGCATACTCGTCTTGATCCATATTAAGCCATTTGATTAGACAAGGACATTGAGACTTCCCTTAAACCAAACAAATGATGCCTTCATTTTACATTTATTTAAATACAATTTGATTTCATAACTCTAAAGCATGTGTCTAACATTTTATTTAAAATCCATATACTGAATTAAATTACACACAAATGTTCACATGTTTGATTTTCATGACCAAATATATGAAATTCAGAGGAGTCCCCAGCTGATTAGCTTTTTCAGATATTCTTAAACGCACCAGTTTTGTGCTGATTCTATGAACTGTAAACTTTGCTTTATTTATTTTATTGCGTACTGTCTTATTACTGCATTGTATATTAGTTTAACTGTGTCTTGTTCAGTGATGTAGGATATTTTGAAAGGGGCCTATAAATACAATGTATAATTAGTTGTTTTGAAGTGTAAGTCAACATGAAATAAACTGAAATACATGATTTATTTTAATGCCGGATCAACTTTTGTTGATTCTTTTGTTGAAAAATACAGCTATTTGATCAAGTCGGGACTTTAACGCCACAGATTCATTCAAAGTGTTGAACCTCAACAGAACACTCTTTGTTAACAGCTTGCTTCACACCCGTCAAGGGCACATGACTTGTAAAATGTCACATTTTAACAATTCATGTGCCCTTGACGGATATCTGTGACATATCTGCAAGCTCTTTTGCCCCTTCTCCCACTCCTGAATGGAGCTGATGGCAAAGTGTGTGCGTGACTTCCAAGGCAACATGACAGAGCTGTGAACTGTGACCTCAGACTGGGTGACGTTGGGGAGACGAAACATCACAGGGTGAAGATTGTGATATTTAGATGCACATTTCTCTTTTCTATTCTGCTCCTAAACGGTGTGTTTTGTGCTAGTGTGTGTATATAAAACTGTGCAGATAAAGATGACAGATTTTCGATGTGTCAATCGGGATCTCTGTCGACGGGACACCTTACACGTATAGATTGACCTTCAGGAGTGTTTGGGGGTTTTAACATTCTGTGGTAAAATCTCAGCCCACACAGTCCCACTGAGTGTATCAGACCTCTATCCTCTCTCAGGATGTTTCCTTTATGAAGGGGTTGGTGGTGGGGTGGTCACCCGCTGCACTTTAGCCCCCAGCTAATAGGGTCATCGGTGTCAGCTGGCCGGATGAACATCTGTCCAGTGATACAAATACACGCACACACACACACACAGCATGGTTCACTATAGTTAAAGCAGTGCTATTCAAGAAAGAAGCGGGGGGGGCCCACATAGAACAATTGTCAAAAAAATCATAATAATACAAACAATTCTGGCTAAAAATAAAAAGTATAATTATAACAAATAAAGATAAATCCCACGCTAACAGACAAGAACATGGAGCATTTTGTTTTGTCAACAATGACACAGTGGTTGTCATGATGTCACTTGACTGTGTTGAAATGATGCTAATAGTACCTAACGTGAGCACACCTATTGTTGCGCCCATGAAGAATGAAGTGTCTCCTGTTGCAGCCAATCACAGCCTTTCTCCATGTTGAGACTCCGTTGCTCTTCTTAAAATAGATCCCAGGTGAATGTGATCATAAAGTCAGCTTCATTTACAGAGCGTTTGCGGGCATTTATTTATTTATTTTTAATTTAAAAAGGGCTATATCTGGCCCCCGAGCCGCTAGTTGAATAGGTCTGTCAGTGTTTTGCGTGGTAAGTATGTAATTTGTAAAAACAATAACAAAATACTTAGATTAAAGTGCAGCTAAAGCCCTAAACCAACAACTTGGTGTCAGATTTCACTACCAGACCACACCCCCTGCACTGCTCCCCACTCTCCCTCCCTCCTCCTCCCTTCACTCAGCTCACAGCCCACTTCTCAGCATTTTTCTAAATCCGGAATTGGGCGGAGGTAGCCTCAGGAGAGGGGGTTTAGTTGACCTTAAATGATGTCATAATCATAGTAATTGTTAGCCTTGTTTGGTTCCCCCGTGTGGCGGAACAGCAATTAACAGCAACTCATGATGCATCAGTGACAAATATTATAAAACGGAAAAACATAATAAAGACACTGGGTAACTAGACGTGTGGGATATTTCCGCCCTAATGCTGACTGTTGAAAAAACAAAATTGGCTGATGTAATTGCACCACTCAGAATATATATATTATAATAATATATAACATTAGTCTCATTGATAGCATAGGATAGGATACTTTAATGCAGAAAAGCCCTTTAAAATCACAAGGACCTGCTAAAATGTCCCCACAATGTCAACATGTCTTCACAGATCTTTTGAGATACTTGCAATCATACAAACATGCACACACACACACACACACACACAGATACACATGCTAATATGTGCGTTAACATAAATATGTAAAATTGGACACTTCAACTAAACACACACTTGCATGTACACACAGAGACACAGTGGGAGGAAGGGGAAGTGGCTGTCAGACGTGAGAGATGAGTGGTCTCTATGCAAACACTCGGAGCAGGAAGTCCCTATAGGAAGGTTAGCTCAGAGGAAGGAAGTGTGTTTGGGATGTGTGTGTGAATGTGCGGAGGAGGTGTGGATACAACAGTGTGGGTCCAGCTGACTTTGAAACCACAACATAGTTTCACAGGGTGAAATCTGGTCAAGGGAAAAATTCGGCTCCACTAACTTCAACTCCAGTGAGGAAAAAAAATTGCGGCGAGCCACATGGTTAATAAAAGCCTTAAATTACAGTCATTTTCAAATGCAAATCCATATGTGGGCTCCTGCCACTTTGAAAAGCTCCATTATATCATGAGCGAGGGCACAGATAAGCCGAGGTATGACTGAATACAGCAAGGTGAAAATGTCTATTATGAAAGAAGCCTCCTCAATGTGTTATTTTTTATTTCACCTTTCTTCCTCTCTGCCTCGGAGCATGTCGGGCAAGAGCGTTACATCACTTTTTCTTTCACTCTTCATTTAAGGCTCCTCAGAAATATATCAGCCGCCGAGCCACTCTGCTGTGACTTTACCTTGGCTCCAAACAGAATCGTCTAACATGCTTTCAGAGTAGAAATTGGCAAGCAATGACTCAGCAGCTAATTCGATTTCATTTTGAGTCTTTCGTAAGAGTATCTGACAAATGATCTAATGTGAGTTTATTATTGCAAACAAAGGTATTTTCCTTTTTTTCTATGTGGTCCAACATCCTTGTCAGATAAAATCAGGATCCTTCATGGACCCACTCGTCTGTTGCTTTTTGTCGTTTTTGTTTCCACATGTTTTTATTGTCATGATGAAGTGTAACGGTGAGAGAAAAATGACACCTTCTGGATTCATATTGGTCGCACATATGCCTTGCATTCGGCCGTTACAACAGGGTTTTTTGTGGGTAAAAGAAGACACAAATTACGGCACAAAGAATATGCATTTTGTCCAAAACACTGCAGAAAATGCATCGACTAAGGTCCGTGTGGGCAGACCCGTTCTTTCTCATTTGCATTGTAAGCCTCCACTTCTTGGGCGACTGCAGGTGGTGGAGCAAGATGATGGCAGAGTCCATATAAAAAGCTTATTCCGTGATCACAGAAACCAGTCAGGTTTGTGTGATTAAAGTGATTATACATATTTCATACACACTTACTGGTAATACATTCAATTGCTGCCAATTCAGCCTCCTAAATGTTACACACCGGGCCTTTAGCACTTCTGTATACTGCATAAAATGCAGATGTCTATTTGTGGTTTAAAGTGTCTTTTGGATGGGGATGGTGGGTGTTTGGTATGGTTCCATGTTGGAGCCCCCCAACTTCCTATTGACATTGACTCCCAAAGTTTCTTGAAAAGCCCCTGTCCATATTTCTCCTGGTTACATACAGTAAAGTTGTTTACTGGCTGCCGGAGTTTGTGTTTATGTTTTTCCTCCTTTGTCAGCTGGTGTCCCCGCACATGCCGTCTCTCCACTCCACCCTTCTCTTCTTTCAATCTTAGTGAGATATTGTATTTCAGGCGAGTCGTTTCTCACTGTCAGTAATGCACATCGAATCCCACAAGTAGCAGAGCTAAGAGGTTTGATCGGCTATAATGCATTTACCTACACTAAAGGCTTAAGGGAGGAAATCACATTCAAAGTTGCCCTGGCCCTGCACCGCACATCTATGTGTCTGCTGGCTCTCAGCTGCGGTTGGAAAGCTTGTGGTTCATGAGGCCTCAAATAGAATCCAGAGCTCCTTATCCATCTTGATCACATTTACACACAAGTGGTGAGTTTTGACTAATATTTTCCTTGACATTTTGCCATGGTGAAAGAAGAAATAGCTCAACGAGGTTCAGTCTGGCTCTGATCTGGGTGTATTTTAGGGTGCTGACTATGTGCATGTCCTGGGTCAGGTCGTTGTATGACTGGATGGTAAATTTGGTGTATTCTCGCTCTCTTTTTTTCCGTGTTGTAAACGCCAAGGAATGTGCTGTGGTGACAGGAGCGGTGGTTTCCACTCGTCTACGCCGTCCTGTATCCTCAAATGACCTGGTGTTTTCATTACAAATGAAGCTAAATTAGAGACTCCTCTGAATCACGGGCACTTTTTCTTTTTTAATATTAATCCCAATTTATTTCTAAAATGTACTGCATTTTCTCCATGAAACGAGCAATGGAGCAGATCATTTAAAATAATAACGACACGGGTGATTATGTCCAGCCCTTCAACATCCATCTCGCTTGAGACGATTGATGCCCGTCTTGCCTTTAACCGCCACAGTCTGTCTGACCTCGCTAACTAAGAGCTGCTCATCCACACAGTGTTCCCAGCTGGACAGTTCCTCCTTCACACCTCCTGATCTCCTCTCCCATCCTGGACGTCTCGCCTGAGTGCCGTGCACTAGATGGCACTATTTCCAACAGCAGCGCCTGAACCAAAGCAGCACAGGAAAACACGCCATCTCACAATTACTGATTTACAATCCTTCCACTAATCTAATAAATTAGATTGCGCATTATACAGTTTGTAATTACACAACCACAATAAACACAGTTAACAATGCACATCAGCTCCGATTTCCACAGCTGTTACTGCATTAGATGGAAAGAGATATGAAACAAGATATCACATATGGCAATCAATGTGAAACAAGGAGATGATAAGATCAGTCACTATTTTTTTTTTCCTCTTTAATGGCTCATAATGTCATTAAATCTGACTGCCATTATTTGCAAATACATTTAGCTGGTCCGCAGGGGCTGTTTAATGAAAAGTGCAGGCTTATCACGCTCTGGTAGTGTTTGTATAAGCTGGATCTTTTACAGCTTTGATGCATCTACCTGCTTTATCGCCACACGCTGTCTCCTTTCTTTCGCTTGCATCCTCACTTTTTGTCAGTGTGTGTCTGCTCCTCCTCCGTATGTCTGTCTGTTTATGTGCCGCCTCTTATTCCTGGATCTTTTTGTGTGTAGGCCTGTGGGCAGGTTTCTGACAGGGGTTGCTCTGGTTGAGCCTTCCTCAGGCATCAAAAGGCAAAGAGAGAGACAGGCTCTGTCACATTATGCGGGCCCTCTTCTCCCGGCTTTGATTGAGAGTAGTGATCCAAAACTGATGCAGAGAGGAGCTTGAGCTCACCTCTTGTCAGCGGCGGATGTTCTCCACAGGCAGACAGGCGTGCGGCAATGACAATGTTGGATACGCTTCGTGGGGTCTGACAACCCCCTTCACACTTTGACACACTTGGTGATATCTCACTCAATGTTTGCCATTGTCTTGAAGAGATATTGATTGTAGCACAGCTGCAAATAAGATTCAGATGTGTGTTGAATATTGGCTGCGAGGAGATTTGTTACATTGCTTTGCAGATACGAACTGGAAAACTTCTTTATATATTACGCTTTAGCTTGACTTATCTTTAACTCATCCATGTACAGATGTGTTTGACGGAATTGCAACTTGAGAGCAGGATTTTTTAAAGCACCCAAAGCTGAACTGTTCGCCTCAATTCACAGCCTGGGCTCCCAGAAAAAAAACAAAAAAACAAAAAGAAATGTCCACAAATCAATGGAAATGTTATCAAAAATCATCAACCCTGGTTTTCAGGGGTCATACGCAGTTAAAACACTATACTGTCTAATCTGTGGATTTGCATATAAGACATACACATCTTGGTTCAGAAACACACGCTTACACATAGCTGTGGTACGCAGAGATGTTCAATTGCAGCATATAATCATGGAGGCTGGGTTGTAAATCGTAAAACTTGCACATGTGGTATTCCATCAGACAAAATGAGACGGTATTTAAATGAGACCATCTGCACAATGCACAGAAAAATAGGCAAATTTGTTTATCAGATTCTGTTCGGCTGAAGTTTGTCAAAATGTCTAATAAGTCATTGCATGTGTAACTTTGCCTCTCCAATTAAACACTATCTGAATCTGCTCAATTTGTCCGTCTTAAAAAACAGGGTTCTCAATCTGTCCACTGCATCTGAAACACAAATATTACCCAAATTGTGCAAACAAGAAATGTATGAGCTCCAAAAAACAACATACTCAAATGACCCGAGAACTTGGCAGCGAGTGACACACATGCATGTCGTATTACGTTCCTTGGCATGTTACCCTGAAGTGACCTTTTTATTTAGTGGCTTGGTGGATATTCGTTATCAGATTTGGCGGAGACATTCCTCTGAACCCCCTCACCCCATCTCCACTTCCTCCACGGCCAATAAAAGTGTGTATTTATCCTGCAGAGACTCATTTATAGCTGCTCCACCACGCATCATGAACCCTGGGCCACATATTCATAAACCGGCCATCTGCGTGAAATATGCATTACTTAAGAGATGTTGCGTTGGATGATGCACAGCAGCTGCAAGGTGTCATTTCCATGTGTCAAGCTCTCCCACTTAAACGTTACGTGCTGCCATGGCAACAGGCTGATTGGCACGTCTCTCCACTCTTAACAGCCAGTTAAATGAGTCGTTTCTTCTGTTATAGAAATGGACATGTCCTCGCACGGCTGCTCCCGTTTTTTTATCTCAAGCCGAAGCAGAGCTCAAGAGTTTTACTGTATTAAAGTTGACATTCCGCATTAAAAGAACATGCTTTTTTTGTTCCTGATAACAACTTTTCCTCCACAGCTTCTGTCTCACAGTCCTTGTGGTTTCTCCATCTGCGGACCTTGCAGGGCTGTTCGGCGAGTGCTTTTGTCTGCACTTTTCTTTCTGATGAATCTCAACTACAGCACATGTTGAGATCATTAATTTCAAACCCAGCCAAAACCACTTCCCACACACGCATGGCATTCATTCTTCGCTTCACCACTCCCATCTTTTCCCTTTTTTCAAATGTACACATTCTGAGGCAGGAGTAATCCCGTTCTCTTTTCAGTCAATAGGAATCACCATGTGGCTTTGTTACAGTAGGCACAGGGTGAAGCCAAGAGCTGAATTGATATTGCGTTATACCACATGAAAACGTGTATAGCTCATACAGGTTTGAGCTGAGGAAAAAAAAAAACAGACAGAACAGAACAGAAAATAAAAAAAAAAAAAACATCTGGGTGAGGATTTATGCAGACGGCATTGGCAGAATTCCCTCATACCTCCCGTGTTACACCTTACATCGCAAACCTGCATCGTTTCAAAGCAGCGGCAGACATAAAATATTCAGTAGCCGTATTACTATTACAACACGAGAGGGAAAAAAAAAAACTGCATGATCTCCCTGCACACTTTTAATTTCGAGAACTTGATGATCATTGGTTCAAATAGGACTCACGCTCCGCAGCAGGAGCAGCTGTCTCTAGATCCGAAGCTGCATCTTTAATGAGTATCTCTCTCTTTTTCTCAAAAAAAAAAAAAAAAAATCTCAAGAGCGGGGGCAAAAATGAAACAGAGAGAAAAATGAAGGGGAAAAAGAGGAGAGAGAGAGAGAGAGAGAGAGAGAGAGAGAGAGAGAGTGAAAGGGAGAACAATCTGCTGGAGTGTGAGTGTGAGTGTGTGTGTGTGTGCTGCAGACAGCTCTCTGGCATAGCAAACGCCTGCTGGTCCTGCAGAGCCGAGCTGGAAGCCTGCTCAAAGCCCTTCACCTTCACAGCCCGGCTGGCACGAAGCACTGAGCATGGCTGGCATAGCACGATGTTTATCACACAAAGGCACGATCAAAGAGTGCTGGTATCTGGCTGCACCACTTTCATCTGGGTTCCCACAGCTGACAGTAGCATCCGTGGGGGGCTCTCTTCTCACTTTCCTCCTCCTTTTTAATGGTCTTTCTCTACCCCCCCTCTACCTCTTTATCTCCCCTCACCCCCTCTCTTCCTCACACATTTATTGCTGCAGATAAGGAGACTTTAGTTGAGATTCCATAGCCAAAGAAGATTCTCCACTGATCAGTGAGGGCTTTAGAAGCGGTCTGAGGATCAGGCCGGGTTCTTAGGGCAGCGGAAAACTCACAAACATCCCGTTTGGTATTACACTGACGTTCCCTGTCGGCTCACCTCTTCCTCTTCTACTCATTGTTTAGTTGTGCTGATGGCTTGACATCATACGACACCTGCAAAGATGTTTGTTGTCGCCTCACCTCTTGGAAACAGTGACGAGGACTGGGTTGGGGGAGGGGCTTGGAAATTCAAAATCCAAGTCGGCGTGCGGGGTTTGACAGCTCCAGCGTTAAGTTTGACAACTGGTATGCAGTCTCTGCATGGTTGAGACAAAAACAGTGAGCCGACATGTGAGGATGGCGGGGCTGGCTACAACAAGCCCAAGCTATCAGTCTCTAACTGGAACACTTCACACTCCAATATGCTCTCCACTCAACTGACACCATGGACTGAGATGGAAGAATGAAGATTTGCAATTTGACCGACGCCATGTTGAAGCTGTCATTCACACTTGGGAGAGATTGGAACTAAATTGACATCATGTTTGATTTAAGATCGCTTGTTTCCCCATTGACTTCCATTCAAACGCCCCCTGGTGGCTAAGTGCTACTTTCATTCTTCAAACGTGGTACCTCTTACACGGTCAACGACTGATGCAGACAATAGGCATCCACCAGATATCCTGCTACCTCTCGACATCCAGCTATGCCAAAGGAAAACAAATGCAACACCAAACCAGTGGCTTCTGTGGTCGCATCCAACTACATCATCCACCATGAAAAATGGATGCTCTCCTCAGCATACAGTGGCAACCCCTTGCTCAACTGTCAGAAGATGCACTGTTTATCCCCTCCAGAGTGTGTGTGGAATGTGTGGCTGCTGTTGTTGCAATCAATCCCAATTTAACAGACACCGGCTCAAAGTCAACCTTCAGGGAGCCATGAAAGCTGACAGGTGAGAACTCACTGCCGTCTCCACGACTCGCATCAAAGGCATGGCAACAGTGGCGGCTTCAGTGTGGAAGATGGGCACTTTTAGGAAGAACAAAGAGACTTGGAGAGAGGAGAGGAGAGCAGGACTCGTCTTGAGACATGATTTGGCCGAGAGGCTGAATAGCAAAAGGGCATGAATACTAAAAAAGAATCCATCTGCCCCATGCAGATTTTGAGGGTTTCAGACTGAATGTAACACAAATCCAATATGACATTGGCCAGATGAGGATAATTTGTTCAACAAAGACCTTGGATTCAGGAGGATTGTACTTTTTCCATTTTGCTTCGACGTTTTCACTACATCTTGTAAGACGTTGGATTTTCAGTCAGACTTTGTTCACTCTGGGACTCGGGCCAGTGTAAAAATACAGTAACAAAAGAGCTTGGAACATCAGTGCTGCCACATGAATGATGATTATTGTATTTTAACAATAATTGTGCACTTTGTATAATCCAAATTGTTATAATTTCCATACTGTGCAATAATTTCACAATTTAGTGACAGTATTATGAGTTATTTTATGCTTGCTTGTTGCGACGCTTATCAATTATTGTGACTATGGGCCGTGCATTTTTTTCTTTTTAACCATCTGTTTTCGCTTGATGTGTTTTCAGCCAATTGTGTTGAACGTGACTCATGAGCCTGCACAGCATTTTCCTCCCACCCGTCGCTCACTTCATCAAAAAAGTTAGAAAACAAAACAAAGTCCTTTGCAATGTTGGCTTTGTATTTTAATGAAAGTATTTACTTGTTTTCTCTGCAATGACTCGATAACGTTCCTCAAATGATAATTTTAAGCATATGGCGCGATACTTTTCCCATATGGCAACGCTGGGAAACATCAGTCTGTCCAGGTGTTGAAGCACCACTGTACATGTGAGGACTGCAGAGGGAGCGCTGTGGAGTTTGATAAATGACCTCCAGTGATGTGATGTCATAGCTTGTTTCGGCAGCAGAGTACAACTTTATAAAGGGTAATATATATGTATATATATCTATATATATATATATATATAGATATATATATATAAACATATACATATGATGGAATAGGGTTGTGTGCATTGCAGTATATGAGTAATTATTAGCAGTGTGGATGCCAGGATTGGATAAGGGAGAAATAAAGGGGGTCATAAAAGGGTAAATAAAAAAGCTGATGTCATTGGCTGTGCTGCATTTGATCCTTTTTGCTTCATTTCTACTCGGAAAACAAATGATCTCAATATCTGGGAGAAAAATAAATTAGTATCCGTGGTGCAACATTTACACATCAGACAACACGGGGACCGAAACTCACTGAACCATGACTCACAACAGACAAACAGGTGTGGAAAATCTGTATTTTAGATCAGCACAAATAACGATTTCCAATTTGAAATGAACATATTGACACTGAAATATGAGGCTTGTATGACACCTGAAACTGCCACATAAAATGTCACAATATTAAAACCAACATTAACATGAGGAAGGCTTTAACAGGCAGAACATACCACTTGAACTTTGACTCATGCCATTCACTTACAGCAGGTCTTTGCATCCATAAAGAACTCAAACGTGTGTGAAAAAAAAACAACAACACAGTCATGAGTAATGCTGATTGACACCTGCTATAATAGATCAGGTTAAAAAACAAACAAACACTAGAATAATAATAATAATAATGTATAATAACAATACTAATTTAAATGCCATGGCTTTGTTTTAGTATTTTTTTATTTGTATTTTTTTAAATATATCATACATATATTCCAGCCATTTAAAATATTGAATGACCTGCAGTTCTGTTACAATCCACTAGGCGGCCCACACTTTGGGAATTGCTGTGCAGAAGCAGGAGACAAAGTTAAAAAAACTTCACAGCAAGATCTTTCTTGTTTTTGATTAACTTTCAGTCGACGATAATCTCTAAATGCATTTTCATCTGCTTCCTGTGTATTTGACGGTGTTTTTGTGTCTAAAAATGTTTTTGCTAAGATTTTAAACAATATACAGAAAGTTACAGTAAACAAATCAGTGAGATCTATTAAATAACATGAAACTATTTACTTTTCGTTTACAAAATGAACTGTATATGAATACATACATCTGAAAAAAACTATATCAAATATGGAAATGACACAATTACCCCCACCCCCCGCGCACACACACACCCTTTCACCATAAAAACCTCTGGATAGCTTTGCAATCGCAGCCCCACTGCACTCACTTTTTTATTGTCTACCTGCTGTTGGAAAACTTTACACTCTGAAGGAGAAGAACGAAGCGGAGGAGTCCTCCGAGGATCCGTTCACAGCATCAGCAATTCAAGCCACCGCCTCTGCTGTTGTAGCAGATGTGCATCCTTGTGTTGATTTCATCTTAATTGAAGTTATAGTCAAATAAAAAGACAAAAGGAAGGGTTCTTTGGGGTGATACTTTATGGCTTTGAGGCTGATATTTAATGTTTCCTGTTGAAACACTTCCCACCCACAGATCTTACACAGTGTCTTGGTGTTACGCTTCTCTGTGTACGGAATAAAAACGTTCTTCAACAGTTCTGACCAGTTGCAAGCAAGTCATGTGATTTGACGAGCACAGAGTTTGCATGTTCTCCCCGTGTGTAGGCAAACTGGACATTGACCTTAGGTGTGAGTATGGGCGTGAATGGTTGTTTGTGTCCATGTCGACGACCTGTCCAGGCTGTACCCCTGCCTTTTGCTCTATGTCAGCTGGGATTGGCACCAGCACCCCCCGTGACCCTCGTGTGGAGGAAAAAGTGATAGAAAATGAATGAATGAATGAGAGGCATTCCATGAGTACTGATACAAAGTATGCTGAAAATAAATCTTTCTGGAAATAACGTTCAAATTCAATTATGAATAGTCATCAGGAGGGGAACGAGGGGAACACAGAGCACAGGTGCAATATAAGCATAATGTCTTATGCTCGTGCCCTGTGAACACAAAGAAATAACGCCTCAACAGAAACTGTTCCGTCTTGCAGATCTGAAAGTTCATTAAAAAGTTACTGGAGACATCCACTGAGAGCAGGAAACGATGGAGCAGATCAAGCTGTTCAATCGCCAGATTCACACAAACCACCAAAGCAACTGTCAACACACACTTTTTCCCCTTTGATTGCACAATTAATGGAAAGATACAAACAAAGTGCATGAATCCAAGTAGAGAACATAACATGCTGTGCAGGTTATGCTCATTGTTTGTGTTGCTAGGCAACAGTCAAGTTGATCCAGATGCAGAACTTTTTATTTATTTTTTTTCCTGTGGAGCCATATAGCTCTAGCCTGGCTAACGCCACTGTATCCAAATCTCGTTTGAGATTGAATAGACCTACAACCAATCGCACCAACGATCCGGATGACGTATGCAGAGCAACGGTAAACATGTGCTTGTTGAATGATGGTTATCTCGTCATGGTGTCTCACACATCTCACCCAGGCTATAAGCAACAGCCAAACTGAAAGAAAGCTGCAAGACGTCGCTTCCCTGTTGCCATCGCGTTAAGCCCGCGTGTTGGTTGGTTCCCTTTTTTAGGAGATTTTACGGTTGGTCAACACGGCGTCCTTGCCAGACGTGTCCGCATAATCTCAAAATCTGTTGATCTGTGCTGTTGTACTGAGTACCAGCGCGGCGGTGACGCAGGTTGTAGGCTGTAGGTTGCTGCAGAGATTACAGCCGTGCAGATATTCACTACAACAGCACTCCCTTCCGTGTGATACTGCTTAATTATCGGGCACTGGGAGGGCTGTTAGTTTGTCAGTGAGAAGAGAAATTCAGGCTAACATGAGGACTGACATTATGGCAAGACCCAAATGAGAAAATTGAACCCAAACACTTCAATTACAAGTCCTTACACCTAAGCTAATTAGCAGCGCAATCAAAGTTGGAACAAGAAGAAGGTGTTGTTCAGTCCCTGTTTACTGTTGTGATTAGTCTGTTTGTGACTTAAAGCAAGGAGACAGCACCGGGGTCAGTAGGTAGGTGTCTCGTGATATCAGTCTCATCAGAGTGGCCGGTTTTACAGCTTTGTTTCTATCTCCAGGTCTCGTCCATTCATTAAAGACCAGTATCTCTGGGGCAGGAAGTAAAGATTGCAGCCTGTGCAACCATTTAGATCTCTCACAGATCTGCGTAATGCTGCCCATCGATCCCTTTTCCCTTTTAAAAACAAATGGACAACTCTGATGGTCCAAATGGCCCTTTTCCCAATTACAGGCTTGGGTGGCTTTCAATCCTCCAGCAGAAACACTCAGGCCTTAACTTCAGATAACTACTTAGTGGCCTGTGTGTGATCCCTCCTTGTCTGGTATGTGGCTGAACACACAGATACACAAAGCCACACTTACTTTTTTTTTGTTTTGCTACTGGAGAAATGTATCATACATTTTCAGTCTAGTACGTTTGAAAAAAAAAAAAAAAAATCTTGGTATATTGGTAATTGGATAAAAATGAGGATTAATCTGTTGTATTCATTCTCATTTTAATAGAAAATGATTTGCACTTAGATGAACTACTGAATCAGAGAATGCTGCGCAGGGTAAAAACAGACCCACTTTTACGAGGCCTTATCAAAGGCTACCAATCCTGACCACTCTGTCCAGCTAGGTGGCCAAGCAGGCCTCCTAACACTCCGCCCACACTGACTTCTACTTAATCCATGGACGAGGAGAACAGTAACAGAATCCAAAGAAGGGATGGACTGGGAACTGAGAGGGAGGAGAGCTGCTGTCAACAAGCTCTTATGGTGAACAGATGAGGGGGAACTCCCTCACTACTTTAGCCAGCACACGCACACACACACACACACACACACACATACTGTAACACACACTCAGGAGGATGTGAAGCAAAACAATCATTGGAGTAAATTCCTGAGATGGCTGACATGGTTGTGGTAGACGTCGCCCAGAAAGGTCAATATCAGAGAGAACCAAATGTTGAAGTGGAGCGCGGTGAACACCAGCTCAATGGAAGAGCTTTCTTTTTTTATTCCTTTTTCTTTCTTTTTTTAGTCGTCCGTTTTGCAGGAATGCCTCTCGTGAGTGAAGCCAGAATGAGTTAGAACACTGGTCCACCAGCTTGATGCATCCTCTTCCCTTGCAGGACTGAACGCCCTATTTGACGGCAAAGCAGACATAAAGCAGCTGCCACTTTGAGCAGCTCTTAGAAAGAGATGCCATCAGTCAGTGGGCCATACTTTAGTCACGCTGCCAAACTCTTTCTCCACCCTGAGCAAGCGGAGTCTATTGTGCATTTATCTTCACAGGGAGTTAGTCTTTACGTAACAGTATTGACCTGCTGAATTCCATCTGTGCTCTGATTTAAAAGCTTGTTGGGGGAATCCAAGTGAAAGGTACATTTGATTACACAGCGTGTCGGCATGCAGCATGTAAGCACTGACACTCTCTCCCTGGGATGGACACACTGTATATCATAGACATATACTGTAATCAGCATCAAAAGGTGTTGAGATTAGCTGTGTATGGTGCCATTATGTTACTTACTTTTACATTTTACAGGCTATTTGTCGGTGCACGATTAATCATAACTTCAACTTGTTGATGTTCACTTTAAGTAAACTAAACGTTTAACTGTTGTGAGTTTTAATTGATTTACCAAACACATCTTTCAAATGATTTGTTTACCAATTCAAAATGATATCGGGTGTTACAGATATGACCGTTAATTAGCTGCTAGATTATGCATTTCCTCACTTCTGCAATACTGTTTTAATTCATAATTCCAACCATATGTCAGATGATATGTTGTTGGGCGGGGGGTTGTTTCGCTTGATTATGCTTTCATCCTGTGAAGCACTTTGAGTTGCATTGCTCTGTATGAAAAGTGCACAAAGTATAAACAAAGTTTGATTACTGACCGATTGAGGCACACGTTTAACATGGTAATTTAACTTTTATTTATTTATTTAACTTAATATTGTTATGTTAAGTTTGGGAAACACTGTTCTACAGCGATGCTAAATGATAGGAACTAATAATAATGGATGATTACATGACTGCATCATAAATCTGACCTAGGATAAGATGCTATTGACCACGTCGATGGATGCAGGTTATAATCAAATTTTTTTTTTTTTGCAGTTTCTGGTGACATGATATTTTAAGTCTTTAAATCACTGAACGAGTGATCACTCCTGAGCCTTGTTTTTAAATGATATAATGAGAAATGGTGTACGAAGGCACCAGGAATCGTCCCCCACATTATTGTAGATTTTTTAATTTCCCTTTCACGACTGGAAACAAAAACAGCCTCCAAGCTGCAACTTACATGATAAAAAAATATGTAATTTGATGAGAAAATGGACATAACCTGACGTACTTTAATGACTGCGCTTGTTTTCCCACACACATCCTATGGTGATGCGCTATCAATGCATTCTGAGCTTAGCACTGGTCAAAAGGATGATGATTGGACTTACAGAAAATAAGAACAAGCTTAAGCATTTTTTGGACTCTCACATTGTCTAGTGCTGACACAGAGCTGTGGAGAAGGGTCCTGCCATGTGAGACTCCACAGACTCCAGTCGACAGGATATTTGACACTAATTATTCGCCTGCTTACCTGCTGTTTATATTTTGATTACCCAGGCTAACCAGCCATATTGCACCCTTGTCATCCGACCTCGGCAGAAATCCATAAACAAAACTGGATTAGTCGGACTCATTGATTTCTATAGTAGTAACACTCCAATATTTGACATACACCATGTGTAAACATTTGGTCAATAGACCTTTTAAAACTCATAGGTGGTGAGCCGTTAACCTCCTTACAGTGCCTCACATTTCGCCTGTCATCTCCTTTATTGTCCATTGGTCTGATCATTATTCACCTGCCAAACAGCTGTTATTCGTCAAAAAGCCGTCTGCAGGCCTGGATTAGATCTAGAGGCTTTCATTATCCTGCGATTCAGCCACCGTGATTATTTTCAGTTGGTGTGAACACCTCATTTTCCAGCATAATCTAATTCAATATCATCTCATTTAGGGGCTGATAGAATGAGACCCGAGATAATTTGCTCATCTCTGTATTGCACTGGGATTAAATGTTTGTCTTACGGAGTAATGATGATGTGCTGAAAATATGAGCTGCTATTAATTCACGAGTGTGCGCGGAGATTGAATGAGGCAGGCTTGCACAGGTTGCATACCAAGGTGCCCCGAAGACACATACCTAACGTGACCTGGTAGGAGTCAATGACTCATTTCACCTCGGGCAGCTTTGCACTTTGTGACAAGGGGCTCAAAGAATGTAAACAAGTTTTTAAGTCTCTGCAAATCTGCCTTATTATCTAAGGACAAGAGCAGAAAGGAGATTCGTCTCATTGACAAGCGTTTGTTTCTTGACAGAAAAGAACACAACGAAGAAAACAACGAGGGGGAGGAAAATTCTGATCTGTTGTCAGATTACGTGAAGAATTAGTTTCATGCAATTTCAACCTTGCAGTAACTTTTGACGTCTGCCTCAGCCTGACACTGGAGGAATAAACGACGCAACACTGCAGAAAACAAACCATGACTGCGCTTCTTCCAGCTCTGACCTCCAAGGCTCGGAGAGAAAGTGATCGTTGTCTCGTTCGCCGGAGACAAGAAAGGTGACTATCTGTCAGCACCATCTCGTGTCTTTCATTTCCCTGTTGTCCAACGGTCGTTGTCAAACTCGTGTCCCAAGAGGTCGATCAGTCGTCCAGACATCAGCTGCGACCTCAGGCCAGAGCACGGCCCTGTCCACTGTCCGGCCAAATCACTTAACTGATTGCAGTAGCTTTAGAATCGGGCTAAGTAGATTCAAAGAGGTGATACGAGATTGTCTTTACCACGACTGGAATGTCATCAACGTAGAGCAAATGAATCAAAGCAACCATATTGTTTTTTTGATGTCGGTTTGATTCTTTTTTTCATGAACACTAAAAACAGCTTCACACTGTCATCAGCATGCAATCTTGTTCTAAACATAGAAGGCACATGATGCTTAAATTGGACTTGATGAGAAGATCATTGATCAGCCTTTACTGGTGGATATAAGGCAGAGTAACTCATTCTCTCTCCCATCTCGATTTCCACAGCTTTCCTTGAGACTCAAATCTCCAAATCCTCTCCTGGCTGTCTTCTCCCCTCTACCATATTTACTTCCTAGTCTGCATGGGTTCCCAGAGTGAGCACTATGAAGGATTACCCTCTCCAGATGTAATCCAATCAAAAAAAAGCAGGAACTGATTTCTTATCTTTCTAAGATGCTACATTTCCTCTCATCTCTGAGAACACACAGCCAGCATTATCAGTCATTTGATTACCTCGAGTAGAAATGGATACAGAACAGCAGCAGTTGCAGCCTCAAGAGGCCTGACTTGCACATTTAAATCCAATTGAAGGCTGTACCTTATGTATTTGTTTAAGTTTTGGAAATAATTAACCGGGGTAAAAGCTGTTATAGCTGCAAAAATGGAATTACGTGGAACGTGAAGGGTTTTTGGAGAATAAGACAATCTAGGTTTAAGAGCACCTCTCCCACCCTCCCACTTTACTTTTATACACGATTATAAAAGGCATCTGTGCACCCAAATGTTTTTAAATTCACAGGACATGTGGCCATTAGATGTTTTTATAACGCACATGCAATTTATGTGTGTATCTGTGCAGTAAATCAATGACACACACTCGCAGACTGTACCCCAGCCTGGGGCATAGGCAGGCTAACAGATGTTGGTCACAGAAGACAGCTGATCCTGTGAACTGAACGCACTCACGAAACATGTGTTTCTCTCATGTCCATGAGGCACATGCACCATCACCCTGACCGATGATAACTCGTGGAGCCCCGAGATAAGTGGTGCAAATCTTGCATCTGGAACATTTTGGGAACATGTGCACTTTTGGTTCTAAACGGCACTGACGCCTTTGTTTTGTGTCAGTGTCAAGCTCGTGGTGAATTGATTGTGAGTGGGTGTAACATGAGAGAACAAGCATTTAAGCAAATCCACCGCCCTGCATTTGACCTACAATCTGCTGCCGTTTTAACATGGTCCATCATGCTGCACTGGCTGGCAGATGTCTCCGTGTTGCAAGCTTTTTCGCTGAAGTGTCCTTAGCAATGCTCACCGTAATTGCTAAAAGGTAATTGCACTGGCAGGTTACGGCGCAGCTTTAGCTCCCCTGAGCCGCACCCTGATCCCTGTATAAGGATGTGATTAACAGGCATCACCTGTCATTAACTGTGAGGGCTTTTGGCAAGCGGGCCGCACCGAGTGTGTAATTGTCATCTAAGACCCATTGCTCAGGCAGATAGATGGAATATCGGACTCAGGTTCCTGATATGAAGGCGCTGCTGGCAGGTGTAAAGTACATCGCACAAGCAGAAGTGACCGAATTGTTAGCGCTTGTCCCTGCAGCGGTATTTGACAGCTGAGCTGCAATCTTACGTTCAATTCGCTGCTCTGCTAATATCACCGTACACACCATCCATGCAGGGAAAGAATATATTTCCCGTGAATGGTCTATAGCTCAAGGGCCAAACATCTTTAGAGTGACATGCAGCAGCCGTGCCACTTTATGGAGTATAACATTAAAGCCACAGGAATGACTCAGTTGCTCTTCTGTACGAGACAGTAACTGCCAGAAGCGCCAGTCAAGCAGAGGTTCAAAACAAATAAAGTGAAACACACGTTTATACAGACCTGCAGAGAACCTGTTTGTGTTGTACATCACACTGTAAATGTAGCACAGATTGCTGTAAAAGAGCTCCATCCTGCACTTGAACTGGCGGAGGCAGAGCATTGATCTTCCTTGCCTTGGCTGCGCTGTGATGCCTCTGCAGACAGATGGGTGTGTGTGTGTGTGTGTGTGGGGGGCATGCTGGAAGTGGGGGAGGGGATCGAGCAGCCTTTCATTGGAACACGCTCAGAAATGCATACGCTCAGTGGCCTCTTGATGGTACTTCAGAGACAGGCCCAGTTTTGCTTAGATTGCTTAAGGATGGACTCGCTGGGGCAGTTAGCATCACTTTGGAACTTAAAAAAAAAAAAAACGAGTGATGAAAGCAAAAACAAGCTCTTTCTACAAGGAGGTCAGTGAGAGAGGCAGGAAACGTACGTACAAGAGCTGCGGTAATTCAATAAATGAACATATCACAATTTTGTTCGCCGCGGTAGATGTAACACATCATGAAAACGATTTCCGTGAGTGGTTTTAACGGGGGCTCGGCTCAGGTCTGTGGATGAATAGGCAGTTTTGTTTCATGTACCCGATGCCATTCTGAAGTTCACTATTTAGAGGGATTTTCTGTGGAGCAGGGATAATGGAGTGTCAGTAGGGAGCCCAGGAGGAAGGATTTAGATGTGTTTGAATTGACTCAGACATTTTGTTAAGTGTCATTGTGCATAGCCCATTTATCCTCACTCCTCCCCTGTTTTCATTCATAAGCGCTCTCCCGTCTTGTTCACGAGGGGTTAGGGCATGGATTTGTGTGTCTGCCTGTGTGTGTGTGTGTGTGTGTGTGCGTTCATGTATTCAGTGGTGGTGGCGGTGGGGAAAGGTACATGTGTGCTAGATGAGAACAAAAGGCCTTCTGTGAATCATGATGATACACACAGACTTGCACACACAAGCAGACAAACAAGTCCAGCGGGGTCATGGCAACAGAAGTGGCATTGGCCTTTATGTGGAGCCTGAGTGGGTTGGGATCACCTGGATATAGACGATGCCGTTGTGTGGGACGGAGAGAAAATGCAACGCAGACACGGAGGAGGAGGAGGAGGGCGGACAGGTAAATCTCTTACAGCTGCTCTGACTCACTATACATAACCCCAGTGGGCTGCTACAAGGGGAATGTATGGTTTACAGATCCCGAACATCTGTACGCCGTGTGCGCGCCGAGAAATGGTTGCTAATGCAATCAGGGTCTCATTTACATCCTGCGGTGCGTCCATGCTGCGCCCAAAACTGGATGCTTCATCACATCAGGCTCTCTCCGCTGTAGAGTTTCAAACACTCGGCGCACAATGGAAAAAAAAATGCTCTCTGTTTCTTGCTGCCTTTAACCCAGATATTTAGATAATCAGCGTGGATTTTTATTATCTTTTAAAGGAGTCTGGCACACATAAATGTTGACGATGTAGGTGACATCGCATAAAAAAAGATTATGTAAAGACAACAGGATTCATCTCCTTCATTAACATTATTTATCAAGCTTTATTTATAGGGTTTCAAAGGAGAGAAGCTTCTGTTTAAATATTTAAGCAAAAAAAACTAGTGAATGAAATGTTTGTGCGAATGAACAAGTCTTACAGTGAGATTAAAAAGACCCCAGAGTTAAATTAAATGAAATAAATTAGGACTACAGCCATACTGGGACACGCGACAGAGTGGTGGCTCGCATCGTTGCCTCACAGCAAAAAGGCAGAGGGCCTGCTGCAGTTTCCGCCCACAGAGGTTAACTGGACAATCTAAATGAATGGTAGGTATGTGAGAGTGAATGTAATGTTGTAACCCATCCTTGCGCCCTGTGTCAGCTGTGGTAGATGAATACATCCATACTAAATTTTAATTTGACAAATTGCACTTTTAAATTAAAACAACGATGTCGGTTCCACAGTTCACGTGCAGCTGAAGTTGTGAAAGTGAGTTTTAACAGAGCTTTTCATTCACAGCTGATGGTGAAGTAGTGATTGCAGATAACTGCGTCATCTCTTTCAAAGGCCTCTGTTTCTGCCCGTCCAGATTAAAATGCTGCCGCGGAACAGAAACAGAGCCGGCAGCATTTCCATACTTCTAACATGGATTTTACCTAGAAGCCATGTTTTCAACTCACTGAAGCCAAACTATGTAAAAGTGATGAGAAGGATTTTGAATTCAGTCCCAACAGGTGCTGGGGAGAACTCATGATTATGAGAAAATGTTGTTTACATCCTTTTGCATCTCCAGAGGGAGACGTGTGAAGTCAGATGAATGTCCTGAAGTAACGTCTTTACAGGCATTGTTGGATGAATTCTTTAAAACTGTTGCTGTTCTGACAGGAAGTCAGTGCACTAAAGCCAGAACCAATATCACAATGATGTATTGTCTTTGAATTGAGAAGTCAGAAAAATAATACACATAATAACAATAATATATTCCATTAGAGGGTAGTCGTGTCTGAAATACCTGCAAATTATTTCTGATTTGGGGCCAAAGTATATCATTCAACTGCAAGAAACTGTGAAACATCCAGACACTAATTGTATTTGACTCAATACTAGAAATTGGAACATTCCCATTTCATAAATGTGGATTCTGATGCATCAGTGTCCAAGGAATACATATACTGTTGTTAATTCATTCACTTGTCTGAGTAAATTAGAGAAAGACACATTTACGACCCTACAGGCAGCATGACAAGTCACAATTCCACAGGTTTCGAGATTTATCCTTGTGGAACTCCTCTTTAAGGAGCAGAGTCAGACTGATGGATGGAGAGGCCTGGCAATCAGACCAGATTTCCTCACCTCCTGGTTCCAATGATCTCATATAATGAGCCGTGTTTTAAATAAATAACTAACTAAATAACTAAAAGAGGAACATTAAGTGGCATCTTTCAACACAGTTGGACTGTAACAGAAACTTAACACACGCCACGAAAACCTGTGCAGACATAGCTGCAGCTACACACACACACACACAAAGACATCTGCACATTTGAAGTGGAAAAAAGAACGTCATCACGTCAGCTGAATTCCAAATAGACCCAAAGTGCACGTGTAAAAAACACACAGGCCGGCTAACTCATAGTGTTGGTATCTAACATCCGCTCTACCTCTATGTTAACATGTGCACAATGGCCGCCCTATTGTTGTTGCAGGCTATCGAGGACACAGCGAACATCCTTTAAGTGTTTATAGTTGCCGGACTGGGGAGAGATAAACGAGCTGACCTGGGGGTTCTCTCTGACTCACTCGGGGAAGATGAGCAATCATGAATCGCCGTCCAGCTGAGTAGAAAGAGCCGCGTGAGAGAAACGTGGCCCGGTGAAGTTCGTCAGCTGCCGTGAGCTGCAGGAAACAGATGCAGTCCGATAAGAAGAGAGGATGCCATATTGTACGTGTCGGTTTTGTGTAAGTATGTGTTTTCCTATTGTAAATACAGTGTGTGTGTGTGTGTGTGTGTGTGTGTTCTCACACTTCCAGCTGCTTCCCTGTTCCGTTTAACCTGTGGGACAATTGGTTCGGGGCGATTCAAGCTGCCGGCCGCTCTCAGCGAGACCAGGGGCCACTGTGACCCACCGCTCTGCGCCCTTCAGTGCAGAATAACAGAGAGGTAAATCACTGTTGTTTATTCCATCGTCTCAGGCAATCTCCCAGAAGCCGTGCCCGCTGTTGAGCTGAACTGTGCCGCGCTGTACTACGCAGGGCACCATCCAAACACTTCTGAAGTGCAGAGTCGACGAAGGAGGGACGTGAGCGAGCCAATCTGGCACCGCGGTACGAGCAGAAATGGAAAAGTGGAGTAAATCACAGCTGTTTATCTGAACCTCGGAAACACTGTGTGTGTGTGTGTGTGTGTGGGTCAATGGAAAGTGATATGCCTCTCTCTGTGTGTGTGTGTGTGTGTGTGTGTGTGTAACAGCGCGCACACTTACTCACCTCTGATTGTTTGCAAGTGCAGACTTGAGAGGCGAATGAGTCATTGCGATGCTATTGCACATTGCTGGAACTATTATAAGAAACGGAGAGGCAAACAGACAGTGTGGTACACGTGGGCCCACGCCCACAGCGGCACATGTCTGAACACTTGCATGAAGATGTAGCGCTGACAAAAACAAACTGTCAAGCCCTAATGATTCCCACGGGGATTATATATGGCTCTTATACATGACACTCCTTAGACAGTGCAAAAATTGCATTTCGTCATTTTTATTCCACGCTTGATACACGATCTTAACCTTTATCAGGCTTATAAAAAGGTGACCTTTATATGAAATAAGCATAAAAACCTGCCTTAATTCCAAGCAACATGACACAGGTGTTAGCATGGAATTTCAATGCTGTTATCTTAGTCTTTTTTTTTTTTTTTAGGATGCAACTTTCCCTCCAAGCAAGGAAACTTTCCCCTTGGTGATACGGACTTGGTGAGAGATATTCCTGTGTAAAATTCATGAATTCATAACTTTTGAGGGCATATTTCACTACTGATCTATTGGGCCGTGATAAGAATTCAAAGGTGAATGGAGCTGGAGGACATCTTCAAAGCGGTCGAGGACATCACACGAAAGCCAATGAGGCACATTGCCCTCCTCCAGCATCCTTGGAATACATTCCATGTGCCTCTTTGCAATGTGCTACGCCGTTAGAGGAAATCGGGCGCCATTAACTTGATTTACTCGGGGGTTTCAGTCAAACTCTGACAAAAAAAAGCGGTTGCGTTGGCAAGTTTCATCAGAATTTGTTAAACTGCACAAAGACACATGAAGAGGTGGCGCACTCACGCTGAAGGACACTATTAATCAGAGAGGGTGCACCTTGTTTAGTTCCCTGCATCCAAAGCGTCCAAAGTTTGATTATCAAAGCTAACAGTTTAGCATGTGTCCGTTGAGGTGGGTAATCCCTTGTTTGGACAGGAGGGGACAAGGAGACAATCAAAGGCAGTTGGCTCTACTGGAGTTGACAGTGGTCAGCTTCTGGAGGTGATAAAAGCCTTTGAACCTGAAATCTGCTGCAGCCGCCCGCCCTTTGTGTCCCCCTTAGCACCCCTTGAGCATGGCCAGAGAGGGGTCTACTTTGATTTAGGCCCGCGGAGAGCCGGGACAGCTCTTTTTATCTCTGCTGGAGAGAAAGAGGTAGACCAGATTTATCAGATACTGGTACGTCAGAGGTGGCCCTTCAGCTGCAGGCCGGGTCACCGTGTTTGACCTTAAACACTTACCCTGGAATGCAGGGGTAAAAACAGGTAAGTGTATCTACGAACGCGTCTGAGTGTCTAATGGCGACAGCATTGTGGCTGACAAATCTCTGTGTTTCTCTTAAAGCATGAAGGATTTCCATATTTGCCTATTAGTGTAAGTACTGGCTAAAACCTGAGGTTTCCTGCAAAGTGCTTTGCAGGATTGATCATCTCAATGACAACCTGTTCAAATGCACCATCCTTTGTGCGCACAAATACATTATTTTCCCCGGACGTGCAGGTCGGGCAGTCATGGCGCTCATGCTTGTCATCTGTGATGAAATTATCTCAAATCTTTGGAACGCTGCGAGCACTTTCAATGCATCTTTTGATACTCGGGCCAAAGCAGTAGATCAAACTGGTCTGTGTTGTTTCTCATTATCCGTCATCTGAAGCTCAGATTTTTTTTTTTCCTTTTCTTTTCTTTTGTTTTTTTTGATTTGGATTTAATGTGTTCCTTCATTCACTAAAGGCTGTTCATCTCAGCAGCTCCTGAGTCTTTTTGGCCACTAACAGTGTTTCCAAATTCAGAGTTCATATTCTGTCATTGCAGACTGCTCAATTACATCGCACAGATTTTTATGGCTCAGATATTCAGATACCCTCAAAGGCACAATGGTAAAAAAATATGTTTTATGATTGCAAAAGTCTGCTTGGCAAGGAGAGACTCCCTGAGAGATGAGCAAAGTAAGGTTAAGGAAGGAAAAAGGTTTCTGTGCCAGAATGTTATTGTGGCACATGTCATGTCTGGAAACATGGTGCATGTGGCTTTACAAAGAAAAGAATGTTTTCCCTTCAAGTGGGACGTAGGGATTAGTCCTGTTGCTTCAGACTCTAACAAGTTTTTAACATAAAATGTGACATTCCTGGCATTCGTTTGAAGCCGGCGCTCGAAATAAAATGCAACATGAAGCCAGGGTTTTTACGGCAAGGTGGGGAAGGTGAAGGGTCAGCAGAGGTGGCTGGCTCAGCCCTGTCTGCAGGGCAGCTCTCAGTCATGAGTCCCCCAGCTCTGCATGCTCCAGCCACCAAACTCAAACTCAAGTGTGTCCAACCGTTGCAAGAGTGCATGCATGCATGGAAACACAAATACACCCTCCACATATAACAGAGCATCTATAATTGCATCTCTGCTTGAGAGCAGAGGGGAAAAATAACTTGAGGCCTGAGCTGAGTGATACTGCTGCAAAGTCGGAGGATATTTAAGCAAATTGAGTTACGTCTGGTTGAGCACGTTTGTCTTTAAACCCAGCTCTGCTTCCTAAAGCACTGAGCCCACGGTTCATCTCAAAGTCCTATGAGAAGCATAACCCTCAGAGTGTTATCTGTTGAAATAATGTGCTGAATGCTTTTCTCCCTCTCTCTTCTTTTTCAGCTCTGGGATGCTAAAATGTTCAACCTACAAAACCAAATAAAAAGCAGGAAAGAAGCTGTAAAATTTATTATACTCAGTGGGTTGTTTCTTGTACTCATGACCACTTGGGGATAATGACTTGCCCTTTATTGGTAATTACCTGCAACCCTTATTCTTGCACATTACACTCAAGCAGAGAGATTATCTTTATACGTATTCTATGTCTTCATCGCTGACAATCATGGGGCCGAGGGCGGTGTGTGCCGAGCTTGATGAGCGACGCCGAGAGAACATTAATTATTCAACACGCAAAATCACAAAAATAAAGATGGCAAAACCAAATTGTTTTGAAAATTTCCCGAAGAGAAAAAAAAAACCATGTTGGCAAGTTTCCCAAAAAGCTGTTTGAAAATGCTCTTTGAAGGTAATGAGGCACGCTCATGGCGAACACAAGCAGGGAGAGTATAGTTCCATGGCAAGGCAGCATGTTCTCGTTTGGTTTTCTTTTTTTGCTTACATATCATTTTAATAAGGCACGTGTAGTACATTTCTAATGAAACATGGGATCGAGACTTGCCGCTGCAGAGGGCGTACGTGTCTCTTAAGGAAAAACATCGCATGGAAAAAAGAAAAAAAAGGTTGAGGAAGTGGAATAAACTTTGTGCCTTTTGTGCCTTCGGCACCAGCAGAACAGTGACAGCAACATCAAAGTTTATGTGAGCGTAATAAGAACATCCGAACCGATCGAACGCCACATTTTTCCCACTCTTTGCTCCACTAAAACATGCCTAACTCAATTCACTGCAATGAGCAAGGGTGCTATATTATACTCACTGTTATACTGGCCATTTTTATTGGTAATGAGATGTGAGAGAATCCCCTCTCTCGTAGTTAATAATATATGTGTGGTAAAGGGGGAAATAATGTTTTTATTGTATCTCCAGAACCATTCAGATTGTGATAAAGTGGTAATTAGCTAGTTTCTTGGTGGAATTGTATAGATCAGTCATTCCCAAAGACTGGATTGGGACCCACAGATGGGTTGTTGGAATTTTTTTTCATCACCTTTTTCCAAGCTTCTACTAAAGATTTGTATCAGTGGAAGCTCTGCGAAGAGTTTCTGGTTAATCTATACATACAAAAACTACAGGAACGGCAGTAAAACAGTCACAATCAATATCACTAGCGCGGTACCCGTTCAATATGTACCTGTTTTTTGAGAAGACACTTTTATGTCTTGCATTTCTTGTCACATGATGTACACAAGATAAAACAGGTGGTTCTGCGTTGGACTGGAAGAGAATAATCCTAATGTGGTAATCTGTTCATGCATAATCCACATGGAAAACAGAAACAATGTCCTTCAAGTCTCTCCCCTCCAAAACAGATGAAGAGGAGGAAACCAAATACAGCTAATCTGTAATGCATTAGCAGGCACACTAACAGTATGTTACAGCCCATTAGTGGTTAACAATGATAGCTGATTTTCAGATGGCACAGATAGCCATTACTGTAATTCGCTCCAGCCTGCGTCAACTCCCCAATGACAACCGCTGCTTCCGGCCCTGACATCAGATCAATAATGCAAAACCTCCTTAAAGTTCTGCCTTGTGGTTTCATTTAAAAGAGCTTCCTCTCGAACTAATGATGCAGGTTAATTGGCTTGTCATCGTTTAGGAGTTTACGGGGGGGAAGGAACACGGGTCGCTTTAAAAAAAGAAAAAGAAAGAAACACTCCAGGGATTTGGCCTGTTCCCCTCTACATGTCGTCTCTGTAGTTTTATTGATGGGGTTTCTGTGACTCTTGTGTGTCTTTTGCGTTTCACGGGGTCAACATGGTTAACAGCATGAAAAAGCAGCATGGAATAAGGAGTGGTGAATGAACGGGTGACAGCCTTTACCTCAAATGTCCATTCAGCCAAATTGTCCTTGAGCGAGACACATATCCACAGACACATATTCAGCTGGTCAAACATATGCTCTGTTATGCAAACCGCGCATACTGCTGTCCCGTCTGCTTCCCCTCCACACAGATCACCCCAGGGATCGGACCACCTCCATCGATTGCCACCTCTTATTTATCAGTGTCTGGTTGGACACTACAGGCTCGCCATTTGTTAGTGGCCCTCCAACAGGATGCCATTAGAGCGTCACTGTCGCACATTATCCTGAATAAGTCATGAGGAGGCCGGTAAAGCCGTGACTTCCTCCCACATTAGGATAAACGACTTTCAGGCAGGGAGGAACGTTTCGTTAATATGCATGGAGAGCGAACAAGTGGGGGAGAATGAGAGAGGCAGAGAGAGATGAGCATTAAGGACCAGGGACAAACTACAGGCTCCACAGAGAGAAGGACATTCAAGATCAATTGCTGGGAGAAGATGCAGACTAAGTGCTTTTGTTACGGTGAGAGAAGCAGAATTAGGGCTGATTGTTCCAATATACCCAGACCTTGAATTTGGAACAAACACTGCAATTTTACTGATAATGCCGTCAAGAAGCGAGTTTTGTTTTTTGCTTTTTTTTCTACACCAACAGCAAAACATTCACCAGGATCACCATGAGTGTCGAGCATGTTTGTGTCGATTAAAGGCACGTTGCAACATTTAGAGTTAAATAAGGGCATCGATCGCACTTTCACCTGAGTGGGTCAGTGAGAAGCAGTGAACGACATCGTCTCAGCACCTTAACATTCAGAGAGTGAGTAACACGTAGCAGGTTTTTTTCCCATGTTTATTTCATGATTTCATGCACATGAATGTTTCTCCCTATAATTCAGCCAGAGACTTCACAAAGAGAGACAAACACTAACATTTGTCAGTGTTCCAAAAACCTTTCTCATATTGCAAACAATAAATTACTTTTTAATCCCAGACATCTCTGTTGAACACCCAGTTTGTCATTTCTGGTGCTGGGCGTCTCTCAATCAAAACAATAACAAAGGACCTAGTTTGATCATGGGAATTGTTGTCTTTGGCAGCAGTTTGAGCAGCAAATGGCAATAAGTGGTTGATCAATTAATGACAAAATGAACAACACTGGCTAAATAGTCCTGTACTGAATATTTTATTCCTCTCTTTGACTTTTCATGGGCTTTTGATGGTTTAAAGAGTGTTGGAAACATGTTTGCTAAACTAAAAAATGACAATACATATGTTCAATATTGTCAATGTGATGTTACATAGTATATCTTTAAAGATGAAGGCGTATGTTAAATTACTCTTGGGGTTGAACAGGCTTTTTGTTGCAGTACCTCAGGTGGCCACAGGGACAAATTGGCACCAAAGCTGAATTGACAGTGTCATTTACATCCATCCTTCCACTTTCTCCTACACAGGAGGGTCGCAGAGATAGGGAGATAGGCGGGGTACAGACAGTTCGCCAGTCCATCGCAGGGCCACATAGAGACTCACAACCATTCACTCTCACACCTACGGTCAATTTTAGTGTGTCCAGTTTACCTGTTTTTGGACTGTAGGACTGTAGGAAGCTGGGAAACATCCACACATTTGGGGATAACATGCAAGCTGCATGCAGAAAGTGCCCATGTTCTAACCAGGGCTCAAACCCAGGTATTCTTGCTGCAAAGGCAAGAGCGCTAATCACTACACCAACCGTTTGGCCCAGCGTCATCTCAAGTTATGTTAATACAATAAAGACTTAATCAACCCCCAATAAAACCACATCGTCATTGGTTCTTTTTTTTTGTATTCTGCTGTCATCATCCAACTCTGTGACAAAATAAATGACCCACCAAAGACAGCATCAGCTGCTGCAACACCACCTTAACACACGTTAAGGAGCCCCGAATTAAAATTGCATCCCACAATCATCGTTTCAATTAAAATGTGGCATTCATGGTGAATTTCACTCAACAAATTGAATACCAATTACGATGCACAGAGAATGAGAGATGGTTGTTAATCCTTTTGCCCTGAGGAACTACAAGTTAAGTTTTGTCAAATGACGCCCAATTACCCCCATTGTACGTATGCAAAACACGAGATGGACGTATCCAAAAACAACCTCCATGGCAGAGGGAATAACTCAAGAAGTAAAGAACTGATTTCCATTGAAGTTTCTGGGGATGCAGTTTAGAGAAATATAGTTTTTGGATGAAGGATTCAGGATTTTTCCAAACCATTGTTACATTTTTGACATGCGGGAGTATATACTGATACTGTGGGAAAGCGAGCAGCCTTGGCAGAGGTATGAGCTCTCCGACTGCTTTTTCTAGTTTTCTCTAGGCTCCCGTTTGATCTAACTAGACCATGTCATCTTTGTACTGCTGGCTGTCACGGTGGTGTCCTGCAAACAACATTTTGTTGGCAGATCTTCAGGCTGAGACCTGCTCTGATGAGAAGAAACGACATTCATCCCACTTTGGATGGAGCAGCTCCTATATCTAGGAGTCAGACCGAGTTTATTACACAGCCAAAGCCATGACAAGCTGGAGTTGAGACCAGGAGGCAGAGTTACACGCTTCTCTGCGCTTCTATTAGAGCAGTCACCCACCCAAAACCCACTGAGCCCGTGCCTGCCCTCAACAACCTAAATTAATTAAAGGAGAGTAAACAGAAGGAGTTATTTCTAAAATAAACGGAGCAGGAAACACCACCACCAGCGTAAAAATACAACAAGGTTAAATATAGAAAGAACAAAAACATGCAACAGAGATGATGTTGCAGCTCCTATTGATTCTTTTTATCAAACAGAAATCTGGCTGAGTCACAGCAAACACGATAGCCTTGCAGTTGCAGATTAAACCTTTTTTTTTTTTTGCCTGTTTATTGATGCTGAACCTAACCCCACCTCATAATATAAATGAAATACCTTGTTTTTCATCTGTCACACTCGACCTGGTAAAACTGAAGTGAACCTCCCTCCGGTTCCATACACTATTTTATTATCTAAATTCCCCAATGTGTTTAATCAAGTGGAGTCAGTCATTTTAATGGTCACATGGACATTAACTGTGCGACCACTGATGTCTTTCATGCCCCTTTTTTCCTGGTTCTTCTCTGTTATGTTAACACCGATCGTATCTCACAGGCGGCACTTTGCATCACCGCAATTATGCAACGATTTGTGCTACTGGAAAAATTCCAAGGGTTTCTGACAGCTGAGAAGTTGCACGTCAAAGCTACAGTTATAGGTTATTATGGTTAATTCCACTCGCTCTGTTTGCAGGAAGCCGGAGAATCAGCGTCTTTGTCGCCATTTGTTGGCCTGTGTTTGCACATCGAGACAAAAGCTCATACAAATGTTATTTTAAATGTGTTTTATACTGTTTAACACAAAATCTGGTCATCATGCACAACTACAGTGTTTTTAAAGTTTTTAAATTTAAAATTTGGCCCTTTTATGGTTAAAATAAACAGACATTTTGTGGCTTAGGTGTTAAAGGGTTAAGGATTCTTGGAACTCTTGTGCTCTCAGTGAAGCAGCCTTCCCGCCAGTTTTGTGTGGAATCATCATGGACGCATTGACCAATAAAAGAAAGTTTCTCACACGCCATCCCAGTTAGTTGAACTCTTCATGGCTATTCTCTGGTTTCATCGACCAATCAATTCCACAGCAATTCATTTTAAATCAAATTGCTTTGAATGTTTTAACAGTATGTAAACCGTAATTCCTGTTCTGTCTTATGGCATTGTGACTTTTAATTCTTTTTTAATTCTTTCCACTGAATTTGCTGTTATCAAACAATTTCCCAATAAATTCTTCTTGCAGGACTGCATACCCGTTGGCATTTCATAGTTTCCAAAGAGCTATTTAGTGCATTGGATTCTGTTTGTGTTTTTTTTACACATTTTTCATTCTATCATTTTCTTCGTGGACACCTTCCCTATAAAGAGCTTCGAGGCAGACGCCTAATGAAGGCCTATATAAAGAAACTCGCTGTAAACACAGGAGAAACCGCAATAATAGCAACCACGATTTTCCATGCATACTAATATCAATTTGCTCTGTGAATACTGTGTGAAATATATATATTTTAAAGGAAGACGTTGTCAGTATTGCTGAACTTTTATGTCATGAAGACAAATTCCAATGTGTATTTAATGTCCTTTGCAATTAAAATGATTCAGATTGATGCTCGCAATTTTCCAGCCAATTTCCCCAAGCACACAATAAAGGGATGATCAGCTAAAATGCACCCAGGAACATTTGTGGGTATAAACATTATACATTCATCTAGACCTAATCAAAATGAAGAATTACAGCCAGAAAGATTCTGCTCTAATTGAGGCTCTTTGGATTTGTTCAATTTAGCCATATTAAAGTATGTGCTGGTCACTGTTGGGAATCTTTTGCTGATCTTTCACTTAGAAGAGGAAGCGATTAATAAAAACCTTAAAATATCAGGTTCTCTTTGACGTTAGATCTCGTTCCACCGCCTCGTTTCTTTGAAATGTTTGTTTGCGTTTGAGCAAGAACAGTTGCTATAAATCCACTCGTGCGAAACGAAATTCAAAGAAGCAAAAGGGCCGACGCTCTGTCGAGAGAAACAGCAGACGAGAACGACCAAATATGCAGCTGCTTGCCTACTCTGCTGGAATGCATACTGGCTGTTGCTCAAGTGCCAGTGCTTGTTAGTAGATGTTAAGTGATGATAGCGTCTGCTGCTTGGAAGACAAGCCGGTCCCCTGCAGGGCCGGGGCCAGACTCCGTCTCCGCTCATCAATAGACGGGGTCGAACCATAACTCCGGTGCAGAGAAAGCGGAAGAGCAATTTTTTTGCAATGTGAAAATATCACTGTGGCATTTACAGGGACGGGTTTGTCTGCAGGGTGAAGGAAGGTGTCGTTAACAAACTCACTGTGGAAGCAATCGAGCGGACGAGCAGTGAGACAGTTTCTTAGGAGGATTTGTTCGAGCCCCCTGGCTCCCGCAGACATTAGAGGGAAGGTTCTCGTGAAATCTTCCCCGATGTGTCCCATCCTGTTTCTTTTTCATTAAGGAGGCCGTAATACGGAGGATGCCCTTTGAACGGGGAAGGGTTACAGTTGTCGTGTTCAGCAGAAGGAGCTGTTTACAAGAACATGGCTCGCTTTTAAGGAAATTGTGGGGCATGTGTCTGGGTCTCGATGATAAGTTCGCTCCAGACCCACATTCTGAACGAGAATCCGTTGTGAGCCTTTATTGAACTCTGGCTAATTAGGCAAAACTCAACTGAGAAAGAAAATGAATTGTCCCAAAAGACAGAATCTTTTCTAATCCACTTCAGAAGCATCAGAATCTCTGACCATTAAAGCAACACAGCAAAAGAACCTCTCAAGCATGTTCTTTTAATCAGTGCATCGCTCTGTTCCACCCACTAACACGACAAGTGAAAGACACACATTAGACTTAGACATAACGCACAAACAAGGACGTCGGAGATGTTTATAACGGTGCTTCAGTGCCAGGGTCAGCGTCTGCCTCGAATCAATCCAAGGGAGTGCTTAACAAAAGACTCACACCATCATTTATCTTATCATTTGATGGTGTGTTGGGTTGCTTTGTAAACAAATTGGAACGGAAATTGCATTTGCTTGCTTTTTTTTCTTCTTTTTTTTCCTCCCTCTTGAAGCTTTTCAGACTGATTTAAAACACTTGCATACGCTGCGAGCACTCACACACACACACACACTCACACACACACACACACAGAGGTTCATGTTTTCTGGCATTGAAAGTGCTGGACAAACCTCAGATGTACATTTTCTCCCTCCCTGCCATGACTGATTTTTCTCCGGCGTGTTGTGCAGTATGTGCGCGCAAATCAATCAGGCCCCTTGTTCTAATCATTCCCACTTATATCACCCGGCAAATAAATGACACTGCTCAGGAGGGGAGATCAATAAGGGATAAGGTGAAAATCCCTCTGCTTCCTACCTACAGGGCAAAGGGTTGGGACTGAATGAATGAATGAATGAATGAAGAACACAGATTGTACTAAACCACACAGGTTTATTCTCTTGTCTCCCACATAAAAGGATTTCACTCTCAAACGTCACTGCAGCCTCTTTCACACTGAAATTAACGGGTTTACCGGGGATTTTTGAGCCCACGAAAAGGGAGATTTACACCATTTCCGTTGCCAGTGTTTTTCTATTTCTTCCAACCACATAACGTGACATCATAAACACACCAGAGACAACACAAGGAAGCTCGGCGATGTCACAGTCGTTTGTGTTTTGTATCTTTTACCTCGATCCCTCATTCAAACTCAAGCTGCCAATAAAATGACATGAAAGCATGAAATATTAAGTAAATATATTGAACACTGTCCCAAAACATTCATCACTTGGAGCTCTGATAACGGCTTGGAAGATGAATGCGCATCGTAGCGCTATCGCGGACACGGCGACAGAATTATCCTCATTGAAGGAAGAAATGAGTTCAACTAACTGCCAATTGGTGTCAAAACGCGCGTGCGTTGCATTTGACAGGGAGTAAATGCCGATTTAACACATACAGGTCAGAATCAGTGCATATTTGAATGATTCTTTGGATGTACTGTGCACAAAAATTGTCATCCAGTATTGGCGCAAAAGCCTATGTTTCCCTTAATCTAGCTCAACCAAATCTAATTCACTGACTGAATAAGAAGAATCCTAAGCTGTGCTTCTCTCTATTCTATATGCATCCCCCGTCCTCAGGGAGTTGTGTACGTGTTCTGGTCACACGCGAGTGCTCATACTGAAGAGAGGGTTCAGAATGTATGCATATGTATCTGATCCCACGTCAATATACTATACTACATTTTAATTGACATGAATGGATGGCACCATTTATGTCATCAGCAGATGCAGAAACTAACAATGAAATCACTTTGTTTGATAAAAAGGTAAAAATATGGTTTACCGCCACAGTGTAACCATAGTTTATATGAACTTTACACACATTTTACTTGACCTTACTTAACCTAACAGTCGCTCTCTGTCATCTCTGGTGTTACTCTGTATTTTTTATGACTTCCATGTGGCAAATTAAAGAATGCTGCTGACAAACATCCGAATGCATCTGCTTCCTGTTGCACTACAGAAAAAAAACATCCATCTTAGTGATTCATGCTTGACTATTTCCAGTGTAAATTACCAGGTTTCACAAACATCAGACCACAGTGAAAGTGACACTTAACTTAAGTTTTCACACCATCTAAGGATCAAAAGATAGCTTGGTTTACATCAGGGGTGTCAAACTCATTTTTGTTCAGGGGCCACATACAGCACAATTTGATCTCAAGGGGGCCGGACCAGTAAACATAGCAAAATAATAGAATAATAATCTCCTTTGTTTTACATTTAATGAAGGATAATTTTACAAAACATGAAATTTCTTGAGAAATATAAGTGCAATATCAACAATATCATGCCTCGATTTACTATTTACACAGCACACTGGATCTATAAAGGCACAAACATTTAGTCACGGGTATCTGGAGCATTTGACGTTACATTTAGATTAGTGTGACATTTTAACAAATTCATCCTGTGGGCCGGATTGGACCCTCTGGCGGGCCGGTTCTGGCCCCCGGGCCGCATGTTTGACACCCCTGGTTTAAATTGTCCACAGATTTTACGATGGAAATCTTGCATTGCAACACATTGATAAAGGTAATAAAGAAGTAGGCATCGGACAGAGAATGCCAAATGAAAGGCTATCGAGTTGCATGATGGGAAACTACGCTTAAATGAACAGTGAAATAATAAACAATAATAATAAATAATGTTCATGTTGTGTTGCACATTGAAACCTTTCGTATTTTAAGCTGATAAACAATCCAAACCCAAGGTCTCAAACTCATGGCCCCCCAATTAAGTTCATGCAGCCTGCCAAAAGAAGCACTTTTATTTGGTAATGATGTTAAATATGATCATAATTAATGTCATTATTATTATTATATTATATTGTTATATCATGGTGGAAAATTGTGGCATTCCACCCCCAGTTTTCCCCCACAAAATTGCTCACTGGCCCCCAGGTCCTTTGAGTTTGAGACTCCTGATGTGAACGATCTTCCAGACACGCACTGAGCTGCATGTGTAGACGCAAATATCCGCACACAAGTTGTTTTGGAGTATAATCTGTCTGAGTGAGCTCATGTGAGGATGCGACAGGATCAACTCTGTATAATCCTGCCGCTGCGTTGCCTCAACCATCGTGACATTCTCCTGCTGTTGTGAACGCGTCTCAACCAGACACATTCCCACTGCGTTTGTCATATGTAAACATGAAAACTCTGGAGAACGTCTCAACCCACATCTCTGGACTTCACCCAGTGGCTGCACATACCCAGAAAACAGCGGGTTCTATGTGATTTGTATGCAAAAAAAATCATAGAATGAACGAAAAGAGTCATTCTACGGTGAATAGCAGGGTTTTAAAAGCTCTGTCGTACTTTTTCATTAAAAAAATGACATTCTAGAGTTAAATGGTTTTAGTCTTTGTTTATATTAGCACACTGTAAACTCTAAATGCATGCATATATAATATAAACATGAAATGGCCCCAGATGAAAACAGCAACGGTAAAACCCTGCACCGCGCTTGAATACAGAAGATGTGTTGTGATCTTTGCAGGATGTTTCAGATTGCAATAAAAAAGGGTTTTATGAGTAAATATGAGCCAAGGTGACTCGTTACAATGACTCTTCCTGTCTGGCAAAGGTTTTCAGATGATCAGAGTGCATGCTGGGAGAACAAACCGCCCGCTGCGTGCACCTTGTCCAAAGCCGTCCACCATGTTCTGTCCCTGCCTCCTGTGAGCAGTGACTAAGACCTGCTGTGAGTCAAACAGCGTGTGGACCGAGTCCAGGAGAAACGTCTGTGTAGAGTTAGAAGAGCTGGTACCAAGCCATAAAAGGCCATAGATCAAAAAAGTCAGCAAAAAAAAAGGAGAAGAAGTGTCTCCCCTCCCGTTCATGATTCATGAATGACTAATCTTTAATGTGAGCCTCCTCAAAGACAATTTATTTGATTATTCACTCTCTCAGTATGCAGCAGCTGGACTTCTGCTGCACCACACCCACAGTGAACCCTGGAAGGGGGAGAGAGAGAGGGAGGTGGACGTGTGCGAGCGCATGTGTGGTTTGTTTTGGTTTGAAGGGTTTGCGCTGAGCTCATTTTTCATCTGCCACTTTCTCTCCCAGTGGAAAACGAAACGTACGCGCGGCGAGCAGAACGCCTAGCTCCAGCGCGGCTTTGTTTCAGGACTGAAGCCGCGATCAACAACATGAATAAATGAACACGATGGATTCTGGAAATATCTATTAAGAGATATTCACCAGAGGAACGTCCTGCAAAAGACCGCTCCGTATCGTTGACAGATTTATGGCATGGATTCAATACCGTCATTATACTTTCAGGCAACTCACAAAGTCTATTTATTAATTACTACCCTCCAGGAATAGATGCTGTGTACAGTATTTGTAAACACATCCACCTGTAAATTGACATCTGAACCCTGTGGTTGAAGGGGAATTCTTCTTTGCAACCCGCGCTTTATGTTTATCAAAGAATAGAATACAACAGAAAGCTTTATTGTCATTGTTGCTCATATCAAACGCACTCATATTCACATACGACACACAACCAGGTTTGAAAAGAAGGCAGAGGAGACCATGAATATAATTCGTTTTAAAGAAATTGCACTGGAGTGATATTCCACATTGTTCACTCAATATTGCCGATGATGTTTATCATTAAATGTCCTTGGTTTGTGTTTACCGTGCCGGCCGGATGATAAACACAACCTGTGTATGAATCTGTTGGTGTGTGATAAATGCGGACGTGTTAGTAAATAGTACAACAACTTTTACATTTAGTCCAGTAGGTCTGTTCAACTGTGACATTCATGTTTATGTCCACAAATAGCTCTTGGCCTTTTTAGAATGCCATTATTGTCATTGCAGGGGGATATGCGACAACATTTGCAGGATTGCACGTGATGCATTACAGTATTCAAAGACAAACACCATGTTAAAAGAAGAACAATGTTAAATAGAACATTTAAAATCCCTCTCTACACATATATGGAACAATTCATTTCACATTTTACAAAACTAACCCCCAAATATCACATATACACAATAGAATTTGGCTCTGTTCACTTCTATTGTGCACAGCACACTTAGCAAATTACAACAGTAAGATATCTGAAACTATAATAGGCTTGGAAGGGGAAGGGAAAAAGCAGCATTTTTTAAAAGTATCACCGCTCTCAGATAAAATCTGATTTTCACTCTGGAAGACAGAGCTGAAGTGTTTCTCCATTTCCTTCCAGAACAGGTGGTCGCTTGGGTGGGAGGAGGGTTCTTTCAGCCTCTGTCAGCCCGCCCGCCCACAGAATGAGTCCAAACCTGGGGGACGGGTCGCACTGATCTCCTGTACCGTGTTCTACATCCACTTTCAGCTTCTCTGTTGTTCACCACACTGTCAGACTGTGTCAGTTCACGCTCAGTAGCACCGCGGTACAAGTTCACAAGCAGTTTTTTGGGACATAGAGTTTCAACAAATAAAATACTTTTATACCAACAAATTAAAACAGTGTATGTACTATTCAGATGCTATTAGGTTTGTTTTTGTTGGCTCAGTGGGTTGACTGCCATGTGGGGGTCAACGCCATCAGTTGTCTTTCTAATTCATGTGGGAAGAAGGAACATAAATCATTTCTATATTTTTTTTTGCTCTTTGAAGTGATTCCCACTTCTTATTTCAGGTGGCAGGAATAATCCGCTGCCACCTTTGGGCAAACCAAAGTTTTTTCCAAATAAAACCTTTTATTTTTCTTCATTTTATATTGTTAATACAGTTTTAAAGCTTGAGGGAAGTGGAAAAGTTGACATACTGATAAGATGTAGATGCCAATGAGTGCAATAGAAACAGATTCAGCAAATAAAAGTAGGTGGTTTAGAAAATACGTGACTGAAACAACACTTCTACGTTTCACTCTACTGGGAAAGTACTGTAAACAAGAAGAGGAATGTGTAGACAGACGACCACAACATTCCTACAATAATGGAATATTTGACTAAATCTTAAATATTCTGATACAATTTGGGATACATTTGAATGTGAGAAACTTCCTGTTGCACTACAAGCGTGTATGATCAAGTCTGATCCCGAAAACATACACTGTGCTTCTTTACGACGATGGTTTTTAATAATTCACTTAAAAAACTGAGGGTGCAGATGTTCCAGTGATGAATTAGAATGAATTACCTCGACCATATCATGTATGCTCGTATTCCTCGTGCAGCAAACAGTGGACAGACTTCCTGCATGAAGAGTAACGACGGTTACATCACACAACGAGCCTCCGGGTTTTTGTTTATTTTCCTTCCTGACATGATGAACTTCCATATATGAATAAGAGCTCCTCATACACAGCCAGAGTCATAACTGGACCATCAGCTTATATCTGATTACAAATGTATAAAATAAGTGGGAAGAAGGAGGGGGGGGCAATTTGCAGGATATGTAGCCGCCTAATGCCACATGCAAAGTAATACATGTTAAGAGAGAAAATAGAAACTAAATGAATTCCTCTGAGTAATTTTGAATTCACTTTTAAGTCGGGGGGGATTCTTTGATCTGGATAATTCTGATCATGTAGCTGTGTAATCATAAATTTTCTGCCACGGTCTGCGGTGCTTTACTTACAAAAAGAGGGTTTGGATCTATTGTTAAAATACTGCATTTAATGGCATGTGTTTCCAGATAAAATAGCAGTTCATGAACTCTTTGTGTCATGGATATCGGTGCTGAAATTCCTCTACGTGCTTTTAGCCCAGGAGGCTACTTTGTCACTTTGGTTTTAAGTTCTTCCCATGAAACAGGGCTGCAAAGGTCGGCCCCACCCTCCTCTCTGACATCACTGTTTCCTCGCTTGTCCGCCGCGGAAGGGGTTAAATGCGGTAAAGCTGCCTTTAGAGTGGGGGGGGGAGAACTGGGGTGGGACCACAGCGGATGCCCAGCGTCTTTTCCCATGTTCTCCCCAGCCAATAAAAACACTGGAAAACGGCACGTTCCCATCAGCTAAGCACAGTGACATAGTGACCTCAGGAAAAGCGTGAGTAAATACCACAGGCAAGGCCAGGGGGGTGGGAGGGGAAGGGGAGGGAAAGGGAGGGGGGCAATGTGTTCCCTCCCCCCTAAAAAAAAAATCTTTCAAACCTGTCGTGCTGGGGATGTGGAGGCAGCACCTATTACCAGCCACCTGTGCTTCATTTAGGTTAAATCTTTCATTAGGCTTTAAAAGGTCATTTATTTTCATTTTCTAATCCCTGCTGTATTGCTTCTCTGGGGCTATTCACCTGTCAGATGCAATTTAATTCTTAGGAAGGTGGCCCCCCCCGGGTTCAAGACCTGCAGGTGACACAAGCTTCCTCTTCCCTGTGTTTTGTCTATAATTCTCGATTTTTCTTCTTCCTTTCTGTTGCGGTCAACATTTCCCAAATTACTCAAATTCATATATTTGGACAATTGGTACAATTTATGCTTGATTACTTATGCATGTCATCTTCTCTAAAATGTAAGTGAAGCATGTTTATTCCGTCCTAGTCATCAGTGCAGTGTCCAAATAAGATGTTATAGTGTTCATGACTGTGGGAATGAAAAAAATAAAATAAAAGAAGACAAAAATGACATCCAGATGTTCCCAATTACGCAGCCCCGGCCGTCCGTGTTGTTTGGGTTGCTACAGTAATCTTGTAATTCGGCAGAGACTGCAGACAGTTTACAGGCAGCACATTCAAATGGGAGAGAAATGATCTCATGTGCTACAGTGAGAGTTTCAGGACGTGCAGACGACGTGGGACAATGTACGGTTAACAAGGTCGTAAAAGCTTCTGCTATTATTTAACTGCATGCACAATCAAATGTGTTGATGAACGTTCTCTTTGCTCCACGTTTTGGAATGTGACGACATTAAATGATCTGTGTTTGTAACAATATGTACGACTGTAGCGTACCAGTGTGTTTGGCTTCTGTTTTGCCTGCAGGCTATTTTTTCGGATATGCATGCAGATTGTAAACAATCTTTTCCATTAAAATTAAATGGTTTAGCCTGAGTATTATTCAGTCAAAGGCCTCGAATGTCCTCGCAAGAACTTTCCACCAAATGCTTTGCGTGCTGCCAGGTCACAGGATTTGTGATAGAGAAAACAACTAAAAAAAAAAGACATTTTCTTTCATCTGAGTTGCAAGCAAGTACAATATTATAGTACTTCCCACTTTAAAAAAGACAAAAACATGTGATAAAAAGCTAAATATCTTTGTAGCAGTGGACATCTGACTATTATTCATCCAGCCCAAATAATGTTAGCTACTGTACTTTGCTGTCTGTACCTCTGCAGTGTTCAAAGTCGTGTTCTTAAAGCTACAGCGCACAACCTTTGGTACACTATGCTGTTGTTCAGGTTATTATTCTGCCTCTGTTTGAGCTTTATGAACAGAAATATTTACCATTATTTATGTTAAGTCCATCGTCTGTAAAAGGGCACCGTGGCAGATGGGGGCAAGAAATGTTTAGTTTGATTTTCACGAGCACTTCTTTGTTAAACTCCAACCTTTTGGCAGATGTAGCACAATGATGCTGTTGCCTCTGTCTCTCTTCGCTTATAATGAATCACTTCCTGTATGCAGGGTGGGAAAGTTGTAGTAACTGCTCTATACTGAGAAGCACAGTCATGTTGAGGTGATGGGTTTAATTAAATCGTCTGACAATTAGTCATTAGATAATTTTTTTTTCTATTTATTTTATTTTATATATATATTTTTTTATTATTATTATTATTATTATTATTGTTCTATTGTGTGATTTTTATTCCTTTTGCACTGTGTGTCTTGGACCTTGAGTCTGAAAATAAAGCTTATCTATCTATCTATCTAATGGTTTGACATTCAACAACATGTATATATTTAAGTAAAATAGGTTAATAATAAGTAATGCACTCAATGAATAATTTTTTTTAGAGAGTGGAGCCTGTGTTAAATATCCCAAATCCAGAAGGCACCGATTAGACCTGACTTCATGAATCCATCATCTATACCACTTTCTTTTAAGGGTTACTGGGGAGCTGTGGAGCCGATCCCTTACACTGAGAGAACATTTACGCCCATAACAAGTCAACAGCTTATCACAGGGCCAACATACAAGATGTATGAAGCAACCATTCAATGCCTGGGGCCCCAAATTTAATGGGGGGACAGCTCATAGAGCAGAACTGCCCAAAAACAGCTGATGTTCGTCCTCCCTGAATTTTATGATTGTTTGTGTATATGGAGACTGCAACGACACAAGGTTTGGAAACTCCCAAACTAGATCTAATACCACTAGATTGCATTTGGCCAGTTCAGTATAGGGCCTCTTTTGCTTGGGGTCCCTTTAAGTGTCTTGAAATGCTCCAGCAACCACTCGCAGTCATATTTAGAGTTCTACAGGAAAACCCCAGTGGCAACCGCTGGTGTCTTTTTTTTTTTTGCTTGTTTTCCTTTCTGAAACCTTCCCTCTGCGTTGCTCTACCACAGGCTACGGTGACCTGAAAGAAACGAGGCGAAGGTTCACAGTAAACATGTGAGGTGAACTCACTGAAGGCGTATCCTTCCCAAAGAACAGGGGCTTCCTCTGTGAGCTGCAAAAAAAAAGAAAAAGAAGAAAAGAGGACGCCGTGTTCTCCGTCCGTCTGCAAAAACCATGGGGGGATATCCCCGCGTGCACTCCGACACACGGTCCCGCCCACAACCAGTGGAGGAGTGGTGTACGTGTGTGAGTGAGTACACACGCCCAGGACTATCTGTGTGACTCCATATGTCCGCTCCGCAGATCCTTCCGGGCTGGATTTGCTTCATAACAGTCAACTTTCAGACATTCCCTGTCACCCGCAAGCTTTTTGAACAAATACGTTTAAAAGCTTCCTACTAATGCAGGGAACAATTAAGTTATCAAATGGACACAACCATTATGTAAAAGGCGGGTTATATTGCCAACAATGTGAACACTGTCTCCTTCCTGGAAGTGCAGACAAAATGTCAGGGGCACCGTATTTCAGGCCTATTAACTTGAGTGCTTTTTTATTCAGTCTCATTACTTTTTAAACAGCACAGGAAATTCACGGAAATGTAATATTAATTTTTACATGGCTTCCATTTTCATACCTATGGAGCTGTTTAAAATGCAAGAAATATTCATGCCACAAGGAGGAGGAGGAGGAGGAGGACGGGCAACACTGTTGTATACATACACAGTCAGAGTCGCATTTGCACTTGCCTTCCTGGAAGGAAAATCAGAAGTGCTGGGTGTTTGTTCGCTGTGAAGTCATTGTGTATGCTGTGGTAAATGATGTGACAATGGATTCGGTGTAGGAGTGAATGTGACAGCACAGAGGCAGGAGGCAGGAGGCAGGAGGCAGGAGGAGAGCGAGGGCATCAAACCAGGCACCGAGATGCAAATGCACAGTTGCATCAAAACAAAACCTCTCCATATTCAAACTGACACGTGTACAATGTGATCGCAATTGTATGTGCAGGCATATATTATATATATATATATGTAAACTATAGTGCACTATACAATTTTTATGCACACAGAGTGAGGTTTTGGAATTTTTAAAACCCGTAGAAGACCAATTTTGATCGACGAGAGCGCCCTAAATTAGGTTTTTTTAAATATGAGGAGCCTTATCATGAAAAATGGCTAGAGACCATTAATAGTTTATAGGTTGGGTTAATGACAGAGATGACTTCTAATTCAGCTCCACAGAGCTTAACTCTCTGGTGGTCCTTTTTTTTTTTTTCACGAGGAATGTCTCTCATTATTTCTTTTTTTTTTTAAAGGCATGCATGATATACTCCTTTTTTAGAGAAGAGATTAATTAATGATGCCAAAAAAAACTGCCTGACTTTGACAAATCAGTCTTTCAGAATCTGAAGAGGGAGTGGAGAAGATATATACTGTCTGAATCAACTCATCATTTTAATGCAACGTGAGAAGGGAGGGGGAAAAAAAAAGAAAATGTCCACCCACACTCAACGCTCTGTTATGATACTGTTGCCATGGAGATGATGCAGTTTCCTTCTTGATCTGAACTTTGGTTATTTAGCAACTGACCGACTGAGCGCTCGCGTAACCACGGCCTGCTGGTGAGGTTTTTCCACTGCACTCGCGCATGCGCGCATGCACCGTATAAATAGGCATTACCATGTGACCACGTCATCTGCCTGTTGCTGTGTTGCTGCCAACCAGCCACTACAGTAAACAGCAGGTCACCATGGCAGTAGTCAGCGCGGCTGACAAAACAGGGGGAAACAGGAAGGGATTCCCTTTCTGCTCAGTGACGGTGTCACATGGATTCCCATCAACCTTTCCCTGGCTCGGTCCGTGGGCTTCCCCCATCTTTCTTAGTCGCGCCAACGGTAAACCCCCCAGAACATGTGGCGGCTCTAATTACCGCACCACATGGGCCTCAGCTCAGGAAAACCACAAAATGGGGCTATATGGCTTCACACTTTTACGGCTTCACTTGTTCTTTGACGGCTCAAAGATGGGAAATGTGCTCAGTTAATAATGTTGTTTTATTTTTTGATTTACAGGCAAGCGAGGTTACAGTTTCTAAAGAGGTGAAATATGAGAGCCGTGTATATGCGGCTCCTCGATCAGAGTGAAGGCACATTTCCAACGTGGCAGATGGTGACTGTGACAGTAAGTAGAGAGGAAGAGCTGAGCTTAAAATGAAGAGGAGGTGTGTGTCTGTGTGTGTGTGTGTGTGTGCGCTTGGATCACAGTCCGACACACAATCGCACTGATAGAAGTGGAAATGAAATAAAACACCACTCTATCCAACAAGTGCTCACATTCATCGTCGTTGTCTTGAAGCTTCTGATTCACCCAAGGTGATTTAGTGCGAGGGAGAAACAAATTGCTGTTATCACATTGTACGATGTCAAAACAGAGTTGCCCATCATTTATTTGGAGAATTAGAAACATTCTCCCCTGGTTACTCGCTTCTCTATTTTTGGGAGAGGGAAAACCAAACCTCAGTGGACCCTGCAGAGCTGGGGGGAGGAGATGGAGGCATAAATAGTCTTCCTGTTTGAACTTCAAATAAACAGAGCACACGATGTCACCCAGAGCTTCCTAATAGGGAGGATAGATCCGGTTCTACCAATGTGACATTTTGACTTGGCAGAGGTGTAAATTTTATGCTAAGCAGTTTCCCGTGACTACAAAGAATGCACGGGATTTGACATTTACAATCCAATCTCACTGTTCAACCACTGCCCAAAAATAGGTTGCCAGGAAATGGAATATAATTCTTCAGAGATGGGAAATGTTTCACAAAACACTTAAAATTCTGGAAATTAACATTGTTTTGTGTAACTTCTGTGCTCAGCAGGTCCGCCAGGATGCATATCTGAGCGGAGATCCCCGGCGGGAAACGTATTCACCCAAACCTCACTCAGATCACTTGGTGAAACCCAGCGCAGCTCCCACAACCAAGGGAATTCCTCTCAGAAATATTTGCTTTTTTGTTCTTGTGAGGAAATGAGGGCGAGAGAGGCGGAGGGAAGTGGGTGTTGCTGAAATTGAATCACCATGGTAACTTCAATAACATTTCTCTCTCAGCTCACACACACACACACACACACACACAGGGAGGAAATGAGTTTCAAAAAGGAGATTCAACTGACTTTCTTTCTTTTTTTTTTGCCTGCAAAGCAACAGAGACATCACTGACCTGATAAGGACTTACTGACAGTTTTACTACTCCTCACATCATATTACAGCACAGGCACTGCTAAACTGCTAATAGCCTCACAGCTCCTATAGCTGTAAGCAATAAAAGAACATTATGAAAGCATCTTTAGATGCACTTTAACCCAATTCTGTGCTGTTCTGGAGGAATGTGCCATTTGCTCTTTTTGCACTTTTGCCTAAAGAAGCGTCCTGGGAATCTTGAGATGCTGTCAGAAGCTGGAGGGGCGAGATTTGACAGGAATGTGGCTGCAGCAGAAAGACCTGCTGTAAGAACTGCACGTTTAACACTTCAAACTTTGGTGAAAATCAGAAATTCTTGACGGTTCAGCATTTCTCCACACGGCGGTAAAGGACAGGGAAAAATGTGGCAGGAAAAATCGAGCAAAAAAAAAGAAGAATATAACAGAAATTCAGCAAAAATCAATCAATAAAAGAAATTTAACGCTGCACTTAAATAATAATTTTAACGTTTCAGAAGGATGAGATGTGTGTAAGGTGTTGCTACACCTGCAGGGAATTAGAATTCCCTTTTCAGCTTTGCATCCTGTATTTTTAATTCATTGTTTTGGTTTTAAATGATGTTTTTTTTTTTTATGTCCAACCCTAACTCAAAAAAACAAACAGTCATCTGGTAACTGATAGACAGACTAGCAGAGGATTTTACAAAACTTTTCCCTTTGTGATCAAGACCAGCGATAGAGACTATAATGAATGCATCCATTGGTCCTAGATCTGTCAGGTGACTCCTACAAAGTGTGAACGATGCTGCAAACAGCCAATTGTTCACCAACATGCACCACATCAACTCTATGGGGAGTCACGATGTCGTGTTTCTTTATGACAATATAATACGACAATAACAGGGCAAAGGACATGACATGTGCCAAAACAACCGGAGCTGGAGTGACATATACTGCAGGTCAGATTGTTCTACTCTTTCCAAACACTGTCACAGCAACTATATACTGCACAGAAGCCAAGTTTGGGTAAAAGAACACACAATTCAATCATGTGTCCAATCACCTTAATTATGTATCTCGTGTTTTAATAAAATCCACTGGAGGGAACAGGCAGCTGTAAATGACATGCTTGTCTGAGCCTCTCCACTGTGCAACACCCTGAGGATTTCTTATAATGGTCAGCTCCCCAGGTCCCCAACCTTCATTTCTTCAGTGTGCCACAGTTAAGTGTAAAGATACCTGACACCATATGTTTCCTTGTGCAGTAATGACTGCCATAGAGGCAATAGATGCTTTTATGGCAGCCGGGCCTCTGGGGGCTCAGTCATCAGGGACACGTCCGGCCCTCAATTAGATTCTGCAGGACAAAGCTTCCCTTGTTTACTGAGCGCTTCTTTTCAATGATTAACACCGTACTGATGCCCTGCACTGCGTTTACTTTGCGCCGCAATATAAACGAAAAGAAAGCATATGGTGTGCAGTTTGAAAGTTACAGCAAAATCCATGAGGGACACTGAAAAGAAAAGAGTAGGGCATATGTAAGTAATGAATGAGCAGACGAGCGGCGGAGCAAGGATGGAGAACGAAGAGGAGAGAAAATGAAGAAGCAGAAAGAGAGAGACGAAGAGGATGATGCGGGGTGGGAAGGGGAGGCATGATAAGTTCACCATCACTTTGCTTGGCTGCAGTGTGATTAAAGCCAAGAGTCCCTGGAGAGATAGGCGGCTCTAGGCCTGCCCACTCAGTTCTCCAGCTGCCTTGATCTCCTGCGTGTCGCCCACAGAATCGTATCGCCAAACCTTCAGGAAGGGCTCCCTTTATTGCGCCGGATCCCCCATTGACTCCAAAGAATCTGCTAAGCAAGCACAGATTGTCGTGGCTCCAGCTCCTCTCAATTTAGAGGAAGGAGGTCTGCCTCGCATGAGCCGCTCCCCGGATCCTGAAGAAATATTTTTGATGTTTTAATGAAGATATCTCGTGCATTTTTGAAAGCGCCTTGTTACACATGAACTTGTCAACCTCCAATATTAGGTAAAAAGAGAATTTTTGGCGAGTGATTTTTTTTTCTTCTTCTTCTTTAGAAAAGTTTCCACTAAAAAAAAAAAAAAGGCAGGAAAGTGAAAATAAGCCGACTAAACCTTTATTAATCCCCCCGAGGGGCTCCCATCCTCATTTGATTGAAGTGCCTATTCTTTCAGAAAAAACTGATAATAAGAAACTCGCAAACTGGGAGAGAGCCAAGAGAGAAGCGATGGTAAAAGAAAATGTCACTCTCAATCTTAATTAAATTTGCAATTCAGTGGCAGTGGGTTGATCAGTCCGTCATATGGGCCTGGTCCGTCCCTTGACCTTTGTTCTCCTGATCAAGTGACCTTCACTCCCTGTCTGTCGAGCATCTGACGGGCCTGGTGTGTGTGTGTGTGTGTGTGTGGGGGGGGTTGGGTCCATGACATTACACACATTCATACAGGCCCTCGCAGGCTGGATAATTACACCGATACTTACTTAACATTCATTGCAGGCGAGCCTACTGTTTATCAGCCGCATGACCTCTAGCAAAGGATCTTTCCCTCTGATCTGTCTAATTATTCCCCCTTTTTTTCTGTCTTCCGTTTCTTCCATTGATAGCAAATGGAAGAGAAACCTTTGTGTGTGCATGTAATCTCGAAGGAAGTCCAAGTTGTAAACATCACGGCTGACTTGCGGGGGGAATTTTCCTCAGTGATTCACTGATGTTTTGTGTGAGAATTAAATGAATTCTTGCTGTCCCAGAGCTATTATGCATTACCCCCACCTCCACCCCACCTCCACCCCCCCATATAAAAATACACTTATCGGTCTTTTCGGCGCTCGTCCCCGTGGCCAAATTGCATCTCTGTGGGGGTTCAAATTTGTCACAGTTTCATTAGGAGCAGTCGCAAAATGAATCCTCCCAAACACGAGATACTTTGTCACACAGACTGACGACCAAACAAGCAGTCTGACCGTAGGGAAACATGAACGCTGCACAATTGAGGATGACTTTAATTAGGGATTCATTTATTACCAATGTTTGTTTTTTATCTCTTTTAACTTTCCACACTGCTTTACTCACTGATTTGTTTTTGTCCTTAGGGTTATGTCCAATGTGCAATTCCCGTTTGTGTGAATACAGAAAGAAGCTGGAGAGTGCACACGCCACGCTAGCAGCTCTGTGAAGCAGTATTGAGTTAAATCATAACATTAGCATTCATATGACGTGCCAATTTTTTGGCAGATGTCGCAATCTTGACTTAATCCACACCGTAGTCTAGTGTCCAAGGTGTATGGGCCTGAAAGTATGGTTTTTACTATGGTTTTTCAGAATAAACCTGCACTTTGAATCATATTTAAGGGCAGTTGGTTATTAAAAAGTATTTTATTGTGTATAATAAGACTGCATGGTAATATATGTGTGCAGTACTAATTACCTGAGATCTTGTTTAAAAAGTAAAGCAATGTGTAAAGCCCCAAGGCATCCTTCTCCCTGTCAATGCCAATCACTTCCAAGATGGCAGCAAAGTTGACACATTCTCCAGCACCTCAACGCGGCATCTACCTATATATGTAAATGTGTGGAATAGACCCACATGCCTGTGACATCTTCAAACCGTTTCCCACTCTCCCCCAGGCATTATCAACAGAGAGAGAGAGATCATTCCCACACTTATAGATATGCTAAAACACTTAGGCTAAAAGATTTGTCAACTGAAAACCACAAAATCCCATGTCTACACTAGTGATACAAAAATGTGCTTTTTGGTGGTATTTTATCGTAACCTTGACCTGCTAATGCTGCAATGCAATCAGACTAAAAATAATAACGATATATCCTCTGGAAACCATGAACGTCTGAGTTGAATTTGTTTTTTTTGTTTTTTTACAGCAACTTTTAAAAAGAATAGTGGTCAAGACAATGCACTCATAACCTGAAGAGACAACATGCTGCAATGTCGGAGCGAAAGTCATCAGGGTGCATCCTCTGGGAACCTGGAACTAGCCAAGTCAATGCTTCTGTGCTGACATACAATATTTACGTTAAAGAAAACATGACCAAAGGAAAACATGAATTAGAAAAAAACCAAAAGTAACACATCCAGATTAACTTCTGCAACAAAAAGACCAGAAAACATTGAATAAGGTGATAAAAAAAAATGTGTTTCTCTGCCCTTTTGGTGACATGGTTACGTTAGTGCATGCAGTGACGAGCTAAACAGAATATAAAAGTAAAACTGTACAGTGTGTAACACAGAATGTGTCATAAACCTTATCTGCAGGTCTCTCACTGCTCTAACCTGTCAGCTGATTATGTAACACATTGGCCTACATTAGCCTATTCACTCTTATTGTCTGTACATTTCCACTCCCAGGCAGGTGATTCGTCAGATAAAGTCGGAGGAGTTATACGTGAAACAGCACAGACATCACGCAAGCTCACAGTGTTGACACCTCACTACGTCCATTCTCGTGTTCCACTTTCACTTCATCCGTGACCTGCACGGCAACAGTCACTGTATTATTTGAAGCAGCAGCTTATGAAGACAGGCGGGCTGCTTGACAACGGGGGCATGAAGCAGATCTAAAGCAAAAGCTCCCAAGTGTTTCAGAGAGGCACGAGTGTGGGGGCCGCTCATCTCTTTTACCAACAAGCCTCACCGCAGATCATATGGCTGCTTTTCAGGGTAAAAGCACCGTAACGGGGGTTTTGCATGATTTCCTGAACAGCACATACTCTACCGCATACTAGTGTGCGATGCATTTTCTTTTTTTGCTTTCAATTAATTTACATAAGCGGTACGCAGACCTTACGTAAGACATGTAAGATATGTATCATGCGTCTCAGTGAGCGTGACGCAAGCTTTTATGTCTTGGTTTGTGAGCAACAACTGCAGAGTTTTAAAATTCAACATCAAACAATCAACAATTTATAAACAGGAAGTGCAACTCACTGTTGCCAGAGAGACGACGAATCGGTTGCTACATCTTTGCTCTTATTATACGTTTGCAGAAGTCACACTGGATGAGCTATATGCACTACTTCCTGTGACTCTGCATCTGTCACTAACAGACTCCTTATTATATCTTACATCATTAATAGATCTCTTAATATGTTCATTATTTAAGACTTTATAAAGCCACAAACATGGTGCTTTCATTTTCACCTGGTAACTAGGAGTTAAACACTAATTTCTTATTTGTGGTTTGATTTCGAACCGATCGGTATGATCAATCGCATCTGGGGTCATAATCTGGAAAGAATCCGCTTGGTTAATACCAAAGAGAGTCTTTTATTTCTCTAATGGAAAGGTTACTTCACCACCCAACACTTAAGACGCAGCACTTAGACACAAAATACACTTTAACGTACAGCCCCTCCGGGAAGCTATTAAATACACATTCTGGCACACGGATATTAAAAAAATGAAAAATGACTCTTGTGCATCGACGTCAGAGACAGGGAGAGCCTCTGACATGATTATCATATCCATATGTAACTCTGAATCAGACTACTGCTGCTGCTGCTGCTGCTGCTGCTGAGGCTGTGTACAGCAGGATGGATTCACTCCGATGCCAAGACCTTAATTGGTAAGAAAAGATGAGCATGTGAGTAGAGAGAGCTGGGAAGTAAAAGTTCAATCCAAATGTAGGGAGGGTAGGGTGTTAAAAAACAAAAAAAGAAGTAAATATTTGCTGGTCTATAAATCATGAGACTTGAACCATGCACAAAAAGCCATCCATCACAGTTGGAAAAGGCCTCGCTGGGGTTGAAAGGTCAAAGGGCTGAGTTATGTTAGAAGGTCCTTTCACTCCCGGGGGACAAATTAGACGAGTCCACGAGTGAGCTAAGTGTAAGCCATCGCTTTCGTCTGCTAGAACTCGACCTATGGGTTTCCAGTCTGTTGCTATTGACCATATACCCGGGAAAAAAAAGGCAGAGAGCAAATAGCCCCGGTGTAACCCCCTCGGCTGTTCTCAATCCCTCATTCTGAGTGATAGCTCTCTCAGCTGCATCAAGTCTTTTAATCCACACTCACTGTCCTGCCTCACTTATATGTCAAAGTGGAAAAGTTGCGCTGTGGCTCTTTCCTGGTTCTTCGCGGGTTCTTGGTCAATATTTCTCATCAGGTGAGGGGAGACAAATGACCTCCAGCGCGTTGACCTTGTCAAGATTATTGGCAAGAGAGGACAATGGCAGAATCTAAATTCCCTGAAGTTTAATCTGTGTCCTGTGTCTCTCATTCAGCCATTAAATTTATCATTGTGACTCACTCCGCGTTTAATTATTTATTAACCACGTTCCTGGAAGCATTTCTGCACATGCCTTTCCACCGACTGAAATAACATGGCACGCGTATAAGGAACGATACAAACCGTGTTAACATAATCTGGCATGTAAATGGTGATTTAAAAAATGAATGAGGCTTTAAATTTTAATTCCAAACGTGAGCCTGGTGTGGCCATGAAGCCCCGGTCTCAGGGTAACATGGCGTGAACAAGGTGCAGATATCGGCAGCGCAGAGGTGACGCGACAGGATTCGTGCAGCTGTGCGCAGGAAAGACATCAACCAGAGAGGAGGTTTTAATGTTGCCATCATGCTCTAATGAACGCCAATCACACACGAGCCTTGAATCCTGGTGAATGTGTAGCTCCATCAGCAGCAGCAGCAGCAGCATCTCATGCCTCCTCCTCATGTGCAGAGCCGACAGTCTGGGAGACTATGGGGCAACTCGTGCTTGATCAGCATTTTAAAGCCACTCCGGTGTCAATTATTTGAGGCAGTGGTTCCTCCTGTCTGTGCACATGGCTTTTGTTTGCCTGCAGAGATGTAAGGTCAATGTGTGTAACATTAGACGGTGACCTCACCCTGTTTTGGAGTCTGTGGTACAAACACGGAGGAGCACAAAGGACTGAGCCCGAGCTGTGCACCGTCTCTCTTCTCTGTTTTTTTCCCTGATTGCTTCACTGCAACAATCCTCCACAGTCTGTTTATTCTGAAGGAGCGTCTTAGGTCTGACGGTCACCCGGGGAGGCATTCGCGTGTAGAATACAATTTAAAATTCCATCACTCAGTGTGAAGCTATGTTTTATATCTTTTCCATTAGCTCCAGACGTCATATGAATACCATATGTAAAATTGTTTTGCATTTGTTATGCACACAGTGGGGACAATCTGTATGTCTTGCTGCCAGACTGTAGCATAATTCACTTCTCACCCCATTGACTACTGAATATGAAACATGCGTTCAGTATCAAGCCACTTCTGTCACCGAGCCAGCGGAGAGTGGAGAGCTGGCACGCCAGAGTTTTCTCAGGACTTGTAAAGGGGCCGACTTTATGGCTTCAAACAGAGATATTAAGGCAGTAGATCTCATACATTACAGTCGGGGGAGTGGTGGGACGACGTGGTAATTTCCATACAAGCTCTTCTCCCTTTCCCACAGTTCTCAACAGCTCCTGGGTAGATAATCTCATTCTATAGGTCTGCTGTGTAGCAGTGTCAGTCCATCGTTCAACTCCCACAAACATTTTGCTTTTTTAAAGTCAGACTGGAAGAAAACCAGACGCAGTTAAGCACATCTGAGAATCGTCCTCCCAGTTTTATTCTGCGAAAGTGGTATTGACATAAGATTATGTCCAACGTCAGAAAGGCTCCACAAGTTGAGATTTGGTTATAAAAACATCTGGTCCTGGTACAATTGCTCCTGAGGCTATGAGTGATATAATTTGGTAAAGCGATTTCAACCTTCAAGATTATTTTGATGGTACATTAACTCATAATTGGGTGAATGTCACCTGTGTGTCAAAGCCTGAGGAGGTCTGCACCGCACGCGTTGGCACTATGAAACTGCTGTGATGTAGTTTATGCGCGACACAGTATTTGACATTTACCCTTAAAACTGTATAGTGCATGACTTATATAACGTATAAACAGCTGTCTGTTACGTTCTAACCATAGTCAAATAAGTTCAACACAATCCTGTCAGCTCCGCACGACTCTCTCTGTGGCTCTCAGTACAGATCTCGCGTTGCCAGGTGACATTTCCACGCGGCGCACAGGAAGTGATTCATTTCTTTCAAGACAGACGGAGGAAACGGCGACACAGAGCTGGTAAAGTGCCATGAAAAGATTCACAAGTGAATTGTACTGCTCATAAAACCCAGACGTTTGGCAGCTTGACAGGATATTGAAATTTCCTGGAGATATTAGTTGGTGCAATATCCTGAGACTGTTGTTTAATTGGCTCAATTTGTTTATTGTGTTGAATTGATACATACTTAGCACAGTTGGATAGTCGGGATTTTCAGAGTAAATTTGCTCAAGAAACAGCTCCAGTTAAACCCAAGTAAATACATGTTTGCTGAACCTTCAGTGATTATTGGTTTTGCTTGAGTTGTGGTACTTTGCAGTTTAATTACTAGGAAATTTGAACGTACTGTAAAACTTTCTGAATATGTTTTATACTGCGTTTATATAAGCAGATGTTGCCCTATGATATAATATACAATGGAAATAAATACATCCTTTCTCTAAACGAGTCCACAGCATCACATGTGTGAGGACTCGTGATATCATCCTGTGTAACGGGCTTAAAATCACATGACCACACAATCCTCATCAGATGTCTTCATGCTTCTATATTGATACACCAAAACCACAGCCTTATGATGTGTTTAATGTCCACTTAGCTTCAAGCATACATAAGAAGATACTCAGTAAGGTATTGTTTCATTTATTTTGAAACTTTTATCTTTTTTCCTGGAAAATACATACATGTTGTCCATGTGCTTTGACACGTTACTCCCTCCCCTACCGTCTGAGGACATATGAAACTTGTTTTTTCCTCAAGTGGAGAAATTCAGATACAGTATGCTCTCATAAAAATCTCCTTGTTGGCAACATGATACAAATAAAAAAAAAGTCTCAATGACACATAAGACCATTTATTCAACATAAATCTTGCTTAGCCCCTAAATGTGCAGCCAAACTTCAGCGTGCCACAGCACCAACCCGATGATATATGGAACACAAACTGTATTTACCATCTAAATTGCTTCTCCACAACGCCAAGATGATGACAAGGATTAATCGGCTAAAGAGCGAAAAACACCCCCCTTCAAGACAGTGGCACATCTCAGGCCACACGTTTCCAACTTAAAGGCGACATTTGTATTCCCGAGGTGCATCTTCTTTCACCTGCTTTATGATATTACCGCCAAGAGAGTGAAAGTAGGGGCCTCGTCTCCACGTGTGAGCTCCAATTCAACCACCATCCATTTCCCCACCGCTATCTTTTTATCATTATACAGACTAATAAATGTGCTGTGTGCTCTGTGATGCTGCATCATACATCAGACAAAGTGACCTGGGTCAGAGCAGCGCCAGCCACCAAGGTTACTCTTTCTCTTCCACACACTTGCGCTTTTATTTTTCACCTCTGTCAGCCGAGGAGAGATATTCTCTGACAAAGTAATGACATCTTCAGTGTCCGCTTTGAATGTCTAACAATGTGTCTTCTGAGGAAAGTGACAGAGGTGCGTAAGCCACAGGAGGTTGCCTTGTGGTGGTTTTGATCTGGCAGGTCGCCACTTCAATGGAAGCAGCAGGTTGTTCTCCCCACTGTGGCTGCTTTACACCACGTTACGAGATGAAATGTATTCGTCCACATCAAAGACAATTGGCTCAGGTTCACGGTGTTTTGGTACTTGAAAGTCGTTGTGTGTGTTCTTAAATGTATGACTTTCCCGAGGACCCGAAAGAACACACTCTGAACACACAAATGAACACTCTGTCACATCCTTGAAGGTGCTTTATGTGAGAAATGTATTATATTAAGATGTAAAATGAACATGAGGTGTAGTTAAAGAGGAGAAGTTAAAAGCAAAACTGTGCAGGATTTCCAGCCGAATGTAACAGATTCAGAGTCACTGTGATAGTTAAATAGATTGTTGCGAGGCGATTTGGGTCTCCACTCCCCTAAAATCTGGTAATAGAAAAACCAGCCTTGCAAGATCAGTGCCGCCGACCTGGAGTCCTCACTATCAGGAGGTCTCGCAGTCTTGGGTCTCGCTATAAGATCAAGGCAGAGATAGCGTTAGATTAGATGTTCAGTTTTTACGACAGTGAGGAATAAGCTCTAGTGAATGGATGGATAGATATTTACGGTGGTGTTGTAAAAATATTTACTTTAAAACTGTAGGGGGCGATACGTGGAGGATAAGGCACAAAAAAGGCTTCAATACTGGCTTCACTGATACTAATGCTGCAGTCAGTCCGTTCACAAAATACATTTATATAGACGACTGCAAACTGCGTTTTTAACATTACCAAACCAAAAAGAAATCCTCAGCACCTGTCTTAAAAACGTCTCAACCAGAGGAGAGGATGTCTGCAGTGAAGTTGTTTTGTTTTGGTTTTTTTTAAACTGACAGTTGAAAGTAGAGAGGAAGTTCACAACAAGCAACCAAGCTTAGCTATTGCTCTGTCTCTCTCATATACAACGTTTTTACAATCTGTCATTTTCACCATGTTGCCTTCTCTCATGATGTGAAACATTGAGTGTTTCTGCCCTCAAGCAGACACACTTGCCCCCTTCTTTCCGCCTCTTGCTGCACTAAAATTAACCAAACTCAGTGTTTATTAAAATAAAACAGATCTCGGGACACTTATGTACTGTATGTGTTGATGAAATGGGACTGCAGTAACGGTTTTAAATGCTAAAGGTTGCTGTTGTCACATTTAACATGTTTCACCTTTAAAATGACTGTTTATGGGTTCATGGGTTTAGGGTTAGAATAAAGTTTATATTAGGGTTAAGGCTAGGCTTTTACGGTTGGGTACGCATTATGAGTGTCCTTACAAAGACAGCTGTATATATATATGTTGAGGTGGTTGAGCAACCTGCACACTCTCCTGCAGATGGAGGATTAAACAACTTTGAAACTGGAGTTCAGCCAGAACATTTTTTGGTCACCATTGCGCTTTGCCAGAATCCACACACACACACACACACACACACACACGCTCGCGCTTGGTAATTTCAGTATGAGATTGTGTGATTTTTCAAAACATGCGATCTGGGCTTGGCAGCGCATGTCCGGCTGTCTCCGAGTGATCACTCATCTGAGGCGAGAAAATCAGTAGTGCCCCCAGAAACTCAACACACACTGATTGGAGCCAGATTGGAACAAGAGCTCCAAATCAGAGGAACAAGCTCGGCTACATTGTTTTGTCCAAGCGTGCCTATTATAGCCCTGGATTAACAATCCAAGAGAGCAGTCGCAATAAAAAAAGAAAGCCCTGTCCATTTCCTGTCAGAAATAAAGCTGCAAAACAAAAGACATATGACAAAGTCAAGCTCAGTCCAGCGTATAGACGCCCCGACCACTCAACAGCACCACAGAGGAAGAAAGACCAGCAAAGACTACTTGATGTATGGGTGCTTTGAGATCTGTGCACTCTCTTTTTAATCTGACAGGCATTTTCCTGGCAGTGCATGTGTGTGTGTGTGTGTGTTAAAAAGGTGGGGGTACATCACTCATAGTGTGAAAGGATAATAGCTGTGCCACTAATAGAGAATCATTATAAGCAACTTCAGTAGATCAAAGAATAGATGTATTAATTGAAGGCCAAGGAAGCAAAGGGAGGGCAATGCATCAGTCCTCCTTTCAACAACTGTCCTCTATTTGCTCCCTGTCTCAAACAATACAACATAATGTCTCCCACAACCTTATGAATGTCCAAACCTGCCTTTAAAAGTGAGCTTGTTAACTTTTATAGCTGCGTATAAGACCGTGTCCAATAAATTACAGTAAAGAGAGTTTGCATTGTGTGCACTCAGCCTTACATGGAGAGATGGCATCCATTTGATTTTTCCCGACACAGCTCTGTTTATGGGAAGCCGGGTCAAGCCTTTAATGCGACTCGGACACAGAGTTCAACGAGACATAAAGGATGTGGAAGAAAACGAATGAACGCGCCAGAGCCGCAGTGCAAACGGGAAGATGCTGATTGTTCAGTGACAACTGGAACGGCGGCCATTAAAGTCAGACTAATATTTAAGGCGATACAGATGATGATGATGATCTCCCAGTTGTTATGCACACACTGTTCCATTTTTCAAAAGCGGATAAAGGCGATGACAACATTACTGACTGGAGAGCCATCTGTATAACCCACAAACACAGTCTGCCAACCACATATCACTGGATATGTACTGCGAGCAATTCATCTGTCTCTTTACAACGTTCAACATTTGTCACAATCTGCTTCACGGAAAGTTGAAAAGAGTTAGCTTAGCTTACGAAACCTTGGCACTGAATACTTTCTGGACTCCCTGATCCTCATGTTAATTTATCATCTGCAGAGCAGGGACACCCACTTTAATAATGGCTCCGGTTCAGTCAGTAAATTCAACATTCATTTCCTTATTAGACATGTGAGCAAATCCTTATAAAAAAGGCCAACTGAGACATGAATCATGACCATAATAACATTTGATTTGGAGCAAAAATGAATATTGAAAGGCAGGAAAAAAGAATATAAATATGACTTCTGCCAACAAGGTTAAACAAGGCTTTTGCTGGTGTTTGTTTAGCTGTGAGCCGCATATCTCAAAAAAGAACAGATTTTGATCATCTGGGAACGTACGTTACGGCCAAAGGAAGGAAATTGTAGATGTATGTGGTGATTTTTGTTAAATACAAATTGTTAATCTTGCAATATATATGGGTGTTTGACATTTTCGTTAATAACGCTGCTAAAATGACCAGTATTGCTTTGTGAAAACTAACTAAATAAATAAGGGTAACACATTAAAGTCTATGTTACTGTGTAGTATGGTTGAGATCCAAGAGTATGTGTCACTATGGGAAAGTGCGGAAACAAGTTGCCTTGGCAGAGGTTTGTGCTTTTTCTCACCCTCAGTTTGAAGGAATTACATATCCCATATCTTTATCCTTTTAACTAATATACAGTAGTAGTTTCAGTACATGTACGTATGAATGTATACGGATGAATGGCCGCTCTGTGGTAATGCATTGCTGAACGATCTGATGGTATAGCCTATATGAGGTCTGCACTGGTGGTTACAGAGAGAGTTCTGCTTCTCCTTGACATTGCAAATGAATCATGTACATGAGCATTTACATGGTGGGTCGACGCTGCGTGGTTACGACAACACGGCTGATCATAGAACTATGCAGGAAATGAATGAGAAGAGAGTTTTTACTTCTGGAACCACGCTGTTATGCTCAACTATTATCAGCAAATCCACGAAGGAGCGATAAATAAAAGCTGCTAACAATAACGGTAATAGAATTTTGACATAATAATTAAACAAAGAGACGCCGACACCGTCATCTGTGCAGGTGAAGTAATCCCTGCTAATTCTCACCGTTGCACAATCCTGTTTGTGTGCATTCCCATGCCAAACATTTAAGTACAAAGATCTGTGATAAATTCCATCCTGTCATGTGCTGATTTACAGGTCGGGTTTACGCATCTGTGGGTTAAATTCTGCATGAGCACATGTGCCGGCATGTTAAGTGTGTGAAAATGCCTGTGGTCATTTTTCATCCCTCAGATTAGCTTTTATTTGTGTGTGTGTGTGTGTGCTACGGTTGGGTGCACTTGTTTGTGCATGCGGGACTCTCTTCCAGGCTCTTGCCAAGCTGATATCTGTTTCTTCACTCGGTACCTTTTAATCTTTGATTACCATTCGGCGGGTTTCCAACTCAGTTGAGTGATTTAGTGTTATTATTTTCCTGCTGTGTCCTGTCTGAGTGCAGGGCTAACTGGCACCAAGACCTGTTAATTACTTAATTATGGAGATAAGGAAATGGGCAGGAAAAGAAGTGGCAGTGATTAATGCAAAGTCTGACACAAAGTTCTCCCTCGCTCTCATTGAAATTCAGTTTCGGAGTGTGCCTCAATTGTCCACGTGTGTACATTTTAACTTGATTTAACCTCAGATACTGTATCTAGCTCTCTTTTCGGTGTACATCTTCTTTTTGGCTTTTGTCTCCGTCCATTAGCATTCAATAGAAAGTGCAGAGGGGGAGGATACATGAATAGCAACTGTGGATTCATCGTGTGTTTTCCCCCCCCTCTCCTTTCTCTTCCCTCATGAATTATGGAGCGCCTCCTCTGGTACATTTAGTCGAAACGCGACTAAATTAAATGCAGTGTGCTGCCATGCCACACAGAAGCAAACAGGTCGGGCAGGGATTCATGGGCCTGCGCTGTTTGTGCACCCCCTGCGTTTCCAGGCGTCACGAGCTCTCAGAGCATCTTCAAGAAAGCATTTATTGTCAAGAATGTGTTTTTCCAGATATTACAGCTCCCGAACGCTGCGTGAATCCACTCAACATAACCCAAAAAACGAGATGTATAAATTATGTAAGCGTGATAATAGAGCAATAATTCAACATTTAAAGCAAAAATATTTGACCTGAAGGCAAAAGAAAAGTTATGTGTGACTTTTAAAATGGTACATTTCAGATATGATATCCAGCTCAGCTTGTGGCACACAGACTTCCCACTGTGCCATATTTCTCTAGTGAATCAGGCATGAACGGGCGGGGGGGGGGGGCTCTGGCCCCCTTCTTGCCCCTTGATTTATGGCACTACGGTAGTTAAATGGCAGACTAGGATAACATGGGTGGTAATAAATGACTATAAGACAGCGACTAGCAGCTGTTAATGCTTCACCCATTAGACTGAAAAATGAAGGGTGTCAGTGGATTTGCCAGATTTATACATTTTCTCTATGTGCCATACATTAGTGCATGTCATGGTAAAGTGGCAATCCATATATGGGCATTAATCGTCCGCTGTGCAATTTGGCACGAACCAAAATATTCTGCAGGAATTTCTTTTTTAAATGATCTCAGCGTGCATTTATCACACATCCCAGAATCATGGGGAAGATTAAACTAAGACTAAAAATACCTGTACGGAATAGAACTTGAGAGTTATTGGGCAAGTTTACGACACTGACTTTTAAGTTATTATGTGGGAATGCACCGAATTCGGTAAATACATTACACTTTCCAGTATGGCGTCAGATTTATGTCAAAAGTTGCGAGGGGCAGTCAAACATATAGGTCCTCATGCATAAATTCAATAATGGAGCACACACAGGACTCTGTTCTCCCTCACTCACACTCTCACACTCTCACGCTCTCGCCTCGCTCAACGTAAGATTCTGCTGCCTCGGATAAAACACTTTTGACAGTTTGGGGTCGGAGACCAGTGAAAACTCTGGCCCTCTTGTGACTGGTCATTTTTCGACGGTGATCGCACACCATTAGAGCTCTATCCTGCACTTTGATTGACAGCTTATCACAGTGGCAGATGGATTAGGAGGAGAGGAAGAAGACGATGATGATGATGATGATGAAGAAGAAGAAGGAAGGAAAGCACCTTAAAAGGGACAGTGGACTCAATAATGTCAGTGGCAGCAAGTGTGGAGAAACATTTATCGTTAACGCAGATGACGATTAAAGAACGTCCTCAGGCCAATTCTACCTGTGGTGTCTCTCTGTCTTTGACATACACCAATCAAAATTGGACTAACACACCCAGATAATGCAACTGGGAGTCCAATGGGTCACTTCGCGGCTTCCAACTTGGCAGGTGACTTATGAAGGGGGTTGTTTGTGCAAGAAATGCAGGAAATATCAGTATAAATGCATTTCATTGCAATTTCCCATACCTAGGCTATTACCCGGTAATAATCGAATAAGCCAGAACACAGAAGAGTACAACAAAGCAACCAAAACATGTTTCAGGCAGGACAGATTTCACAGAATTCAATACACTAGTCTCATGCTAAACTGGAAACCCCCTAATTCTAACAAGCTGAATGTGGGAGTTTTGCCCCCTAGTGGAGCGGAGGTGGACGCACTCCATTTAATAAATTGATTCTTCAATCGACCTTGTATAGTGGAGCAAGGGTAATTGTCCAGTTGAACGGCACAGTCAAGTTAGTGAGCAGACAAACATGCTGAGTGTCCTGCTACATGTTTATCTCTGCTAGACCTGGACTGGGAGGGCAGTCTTAATAAAGCAAGTATCATATACTAAATACTTTCACCTTATCAGGTTCAGTAATACAATATGGATTCATGCTTGATTGATAACAATTATAATAATAATCCATCTGTCAACTTTATTTTTGACATTTAATGACATGATCACCTTGTTTACATTGTGGACTGATAACCATTTCAAACAATATCATAACAAAAATAATCCCAGTATTTGGGAATTTGTCATACTGTATATGAACATAATCTTCTTAGTGTTGCATTATAGGGGCTATGTACGACGGTTAATGTCATCCAAATTAAAAACATTTGAGAGCATTGTCCCCCTTCCCCCCTCCTCCCCAGAGACTTGATGTTGCCAGGTAATTTGAGCAACCAATCCTGCAAAAAACAAATATAGAACTACAACATAAACATTTACAGGCTCTGAATTCAAATTTCAATTTGTGATTAAACTGTTTGCACCATTGTTATCAGTGAAGCAAGCATATGTTTGACATGACTTAATACAATGCATTTCTGATATGCAGCTCCTTTAAGTTACTAATATCAGCGCAAATGGAATTCACTGTAAATTCAAAGTTGTCACATTTGAGAGTTTTTAGAGTTTCTCCTGTGTCTATCTCTAAAATATAGGTATGTTAAATTCATTGAAGTTCATTAAAAACAATATATATGTTTTCCATGACTTGATCATCTGGTGACCATGTGATGCCTTTTGACCTGATTCATCACATGACTCTCACACTAGACAGTAAACAGTAGATCAGGAGTGATCATGTGAAAGAATAGAGACAACACAGCAGCAATAATGGAAAAAAAAAGGGGGGGGTGGGGTAGGACATGTAGGTTTGCTTTACACGGTCAAGGACAATTAGCAGTTTCATTGAGCATGGCCAGAGCAAATACTGTCCAGTCACCTCCCTCCTTCTTCATTTCCAGATGACTGGGCCCAAATTCTTATTCAGTGCTGCAGAGGACACTAAGGACCCATCGCTGGAATAAAAGATGGGAAGAGAAGTAATTATGAGAGGATTGTCTCAAGTTCACTTGGCTTGGTACACACCATTTCATTCTAAACGTCTTGATACACGAGGTGAATTGCAAGCAGCCTTTTGACTAAACAGTGCGGGGACTCAGCTTTCCGGTGTTAAGTTGGACTAATAATTGAGTTGTGACATCTTCACACCAATGAAGTTGTCTGTTTTCCGCTGTGTGTTTATCTGAAGGCTTGTGCGTTTTCCATCTGAATTGGGGACGCTTTGATGTTTGCAAAACAAAGTCGGCGCTAATACTTTTTAATGATGAGTGAGAGCAGTGTTTTCTTTCAAACCGGCCCTTCATGGGGCAGATATGACGCAGCCAGACAACCTTTATGCATTGATTAAAGGCTGTCGATGATGGCGAAAGAGGCCGGATAGCATTTGTAAAAATGGGTTTTTGAGGGAGGACTGTATGAAAGCAGACATTGGCCTTTCATCTTGGCATCTGCGTGGGCCCCATTACTGAGTTCCTGTGAAAAATAATGACTCTGTCTTCTAGTATGATGAGCACTTTTTAAGTGGACCTCATTCTTCATGACCTATATCCATTGTCTTACCCTGTCAGCAGTGGGAATAGCACCGCCATTCATGTCCCATATCACATGGAGCGTCGGGGATATTTTTTGCCATAAAGCACACATGCCACTTCAGACTTGGTAGCGGATATGTGCCCCCCTATGAATTGTTGGCTCTGCATGAATATTTATGGAATTACAGCATGTGAGGTAATTACATTACCGATGGAGCAAAAAGGATGTGAGTCATAGCATATTTTAAATTCTCATGTACAAATTGGCTATTGTAGTTTTGATATAAAAAGCTTCCCCCGAATTAATGGCTTTCAAATGAGCTTGGTAAGCAAATTGAAGGATTTACTTTGAACCAAATGAAGCATCTATGGTGCTGTTGTGGCGGTTTTTGAGCCACATTCACTTTGTTTTTATGTAAAAGTGCACTCCCGCGCTGCATTCTCACACATCACAAATCTTTTGTGCAGTTTGACAGGATAATGCTGCATTTTTGTGGATCACTGCTGATGATACTCATACGAGAGGGAAATCATTGCTGCAAACGTCCCTCTAATGCGCCCATTACTTTATAATGACGCCAAGTGTTCAATTTCACAGCGGTGGCATGAATTTGTAATTACCACATATAGATTTCCCAGTGTTTCCTGATTGCAGGAGAAACATACTGTACTCACTATCGCCCCGGGTCCAATAACCAGATGTGGAATCGTCTCCAGCTTGCCAGCAGCATCCCTCCCAAATGAGTTTCGCTCGGCTCCGATGGGAAGTGTTTTCCAGTTAGCTATCTTGCAGCGATCAATACTCTACCTCCTCCCATAATGTTCAGAGAAACCCAAACTTCTAATGAGGGACTTCTGTAGCCGTGCTGCCCAAGCCCTGTAATGCATGCCGTCAATATGAGAGCGGATCTGCTGTATGAACTCAAGAGGCCAGAGAGACAGAGAAAAGAAGATGACATTTTTCAATAACAAGCACTAACAATCTGGCATACTGGACCTGACCCACATACCGTTCACCTCAAACTGTCTCTCTCTGCTATATCTGATTTTCCCTCCTGTTTGATAAAGAGCTCCGGCTTTCTTAATCCATGCTGAGGGATGAAGCACATTATGCCGGGCTCCAGTTTGTCAAATCTAGATTTGATTTTCACAAAGGTTAATGGCTACGCTTGCAAAAATCCAAGGCGAAATGTTTGGGGTTGAGGCCTCTCTGATCACAGATTGGGTAATATTTGTGGTCCAGGGTCGGACGTCTCCCGATGACCTTTGTCACGAAAAGAGCTGATTAAACAGAAGGTAAAGTCAATGCGATAGGTGGACAAAGCAGTTTTCAAAAGATGAAGGCCAACTCCATAATTCTTGTTCCTCTAAAAACCTTTTTCTCCGGCGTGCACGGAGCTGCCAACTGAATGAAAGGCTACAGATTTCCAATCAGATCGAACAAATGCAATTTATCAGGACAAAATAGCATGGCTGCTTCAATACATGCAGGGACTGTCTGACAAAAACTCCAATATGCAGGGAGCTATGGGGCTGGACTTTAATGTTTTATTGTATTCTGTTACAATACAAATGTGACTTACGTGCTGATGTTAGCTAAATGCCATTATTCAGGTTAAGATTATTCTTTATTAGTCGCACTGCAGGGAAATTTGCAGTGTTACACCAGTGGAGATACTAAAAAAAATAAAGGTAATAAATAGTTAATGCATTTATGTATTATAAACACTGGGGAAAAAAAAAATATATATATATATATGTACAAAAAATACAAGAACATTTAATATTAACTTATAAAAAATTTAACCTGAATACATCTGTTATGCACGGAATAAACAGGGATTGTACTTCTACAGGGATTAAACTGAGATGTAGTGCACTTACTCGACAAGTTACACTTAATGAATATTGGACATTTTGTTCATCATTATTAACTAAACTAGGAATTTCTGTACCAAATTTAATACCCATCTAAAAATTTTATATCTAACCACTAAAAGTTTATTATACAGAACTTCAGGGAATCCCTCAAGTCATTAGAAGTGTGAAGAATTTTGAGGTATTTGGACTGGATCTTGAACAGTGTCAACATCAGATTTTAAAAATGGGTATTTTCACTAAGGCATGTTTGGATAATCTCATACGGTCCTTTATGCCTTGTTTTGTTTTTTTCATGACCCGGTGCACCATTTATTATCAAGACACAATAAAGCACTGCCGTTATTCTCTGCATCTTTAGTCTGCAGTTAAGAAAGTTGGCTGATTAATGAAAGCAAAGCCCCACTCTGTCAACAACTAATAGAGATTAACTCTGTGCACCTCAGAGAGTGTCCTTTTCCACTGAACAAATGAGGAATTAACAGCTCTTTCAGACAAGGTTCCCCACGGTTGTAAATGTTAAGCTGAGTTTAATGCAGCCAGGTTGATACATTTTTGAGGTCTTAGTGTATTAAAAAGAGATTTAAATGAGCTTCGCTGATCAAACTGCTGGAGGCTTTTGTTCTGCAGCCCATGATTTATTCAGAGACAGCACACTCGGACGTCACTATGTTCTCTCTGTTGTGTTACGGCCGTGCGTTCATGGGATGGGATCGTTTGTGTTGAGAAATGCCACCTGGCTCAGGCAGCAAAAACCCTGTCAGAAAGGGGGCCACAAGGGAGAGTGTGTGTGTTTTTGTGCAAAGATAGGTTTCATTGAAGGATTGTCATCATCGCCAACTACAGACATGTACAAACAAAGACATTTTGGCTGGTCGTCATGACTTTGTGAGGATCAAGACTTGGTTTTTTAGCGTTAGGGTTATAACTGGGTTTAGGTGAAGGTTTGACATGTTAGGCTGGAGAATGCATTACGTCTATGAGTGTCCTCACTCAGAACGTTTGTGTGCCAATCCATCGTTTGACCTGAGAGGGCCGATAATGGACAACAGACAAATTAGAGTGTTTCAATTCCAGTCAGGTGAACAATTTAGAGGCTCGGTGCATTGAAAATGAATCGTAGGGTCAGTTTGCAGCCTATCGCTTCGACAATGGGATGCTATTCTTTAAACAAAGGAAATGCCATTGTTGTCTGAATGTTAACTGAATGTTATAATCCCTGTCAGAATAATTGCCCAGATAGCAGAATAAGGTGGGATGTGAGGCTTCAGAGACAGGCACTGTAATGGCCTGTGCCGTAATCGAAGCCTTTTAAAAACTCCTATGTGACACATACAGTACATCACTCTCCTGTCGGTCGTCAACGCAATGGATGATGCCAGGTCGCTCTTTTTTCTTGCCGTCGACGTTATTACTCTTTGCCTGGCTGCCTGCCAGCGGCTCGTGTAAACTGCAGTTGTCCTTGCTGATGTACTTTGCTATTTGGTGTACAAACAAAAGTGACAAATACCCTCAAGTCCAAAAAGGGCCATTATCTACTGCTTCTTATGCGGCACCGCATCCGTCTTTTTATGACCACATTATGTGTACTCACGTGAAACGTGTTTGACTCGGCAATGATGAATAGCTTTCGATACAAAATAGATGTGCTGAAATGTGGCAAGGGCGAACAAAGCGGCGCTGGATGGTATTGAAAATGTGAATCTTTTATGCTCGTGTCCGTACGTTCTATCACATTAGAAAAAAAGCAAAACTATTGCCCGGCAGAGGGGGATATATTGAATACAGAAATGGCACTGTTATTCTGAGAGTGTTCAATTGATTGTATACACACATCCTATGTGTTGGAATAGGGTAGAGTTCTCAAAGGGCCTAAAAATTACAACCCGACCCGACCCGCGGGTCTTTAAGCCCATTTCCCCATTGATCGAAGCGGGAGCGGCTGCTGCGGGACTTCACATACTGTTGTACTGATTTGCCCTTTGGTCAGCGGGCAGCATCCGGTTGAATTTGGTGGAGGTCGGTGATGGACTTGGCCATTACGGCTGCCAGCTGTGCAGCATCGCTGGCATTTTGCTGGCAGTGACGTCTGAGTCGTTCTGACCCTCAGCAGCACAAGATGCAGAGTGGGCTAGTTGTCCCCCTGCAGTTCACGCTGAGCATCACAAAAGGGGCTCTTAAAAAATGACACTAACATGCCCAGTTGCCCATTCACAAGGCCCGACCCGACCCATTTGCATATTTTTTCGGCCTGACCCGTTGAGGGTATGCTAGGTTGGCTGTTTACACTGTCGGCCAATGTCCATCTGAAAATTCATCCAACCAATTGCTCACATTTCCATGTGTAAACAGCGATGTGGCTTTTAAATGTTTAATTGGTCATAAGCGTATGAGAACAGCATCTTTCCCTTCCGTCACCCGTCCTGTTTTTATCATTCTTTCCCGCTGTGTGATCCTGTGTCTTCTGACTCCGCGCACAGGTTAACGGAAAGTTGAGACTGAGTTCAATCAACGCTGCGAATTGCCAGACGAGTGAGCGGCCCTTCGCTATGGCTGACCCACTTAGATCAGGCCATAACAGCCAAACAAAGCGTGTTTCCAGACGGCCATGTTTTCAAAGTAAATCAGTTTTTCTCATTATAGATGTACAGCCAGGGGAAGTCTCTCATCCATTTGCCATGGAAAGAAAAAACGGGATCAAAATACTGTCAGAGCAGATTCATTTCCTATGACAAGGCTTTTCCGAGGCTATTTTTATGTCACTGTTTTGAATTAAAACTCACATGGAGGCTACATGGCTGGTGTGGTGGTTCCTCCCACAGTCCAAAGACATGCAATCTGGGGATTAGGTAAATGGGTCACTCTAAACTGACCATAGGTATGAGAGTTAATAGTTGTTTGTCTCTATGTGTGTCTCCCCACCTGTCGCCCATGTCACCTGAGATTGGATAAAGCAGTAGAATCAGAAGTAGTTAAGTTTGAACAAATTCAACACACGTAAATTGCACGCTTTATGGTCATGCATGCTGTTCCATTCATACTCCTGCGTACCTGATCCCACATTCCATTCCATTCCAGACTACGATCCCATTAGCATTTTGAAAAATGCATACCTTCTGCTCCAGATACGCCCGTCAGCCACATTACCCACAAAGAAAGTTAAGAAAATGCTGCTGGCTCTGTTTTAGTCTGAAAAGTCAATAACTGAGAGATCTTTGGTAGGAAAATAACACGGAAAGCTGCATTCACTGTCCAACAGCTCAACTATCAGCCGTGATCAAACAGGTTCACTGTGTCGTTTCCTTTCTGTTTCAGCTTCACCTCATCGTTGGTCCGATGAAAGAAGGATTTGTTTCTCGTTCGTAATACGCTCGGAAACTAAGCTGATGGATTTTATCCGGAAAAAAAAAGGCTGATTGAAAGAAAATGCAGCATTATGGATTTAGATGTACACGGAGCATGTGAAGTAACATGGACGCGGGCAGACCGAGACGCTTGTAAGACTCTACTGGTGAAAAAAACATACTTTTATTGGGTCAAGACCTTTTGCCATAAGGAAAATGATTGTATCCGTATGGGTGAAATGGTCATGGATTGTTTAACTCCCACTGTGAACAGTGTGTTAAAAGCTGTGTGGATGACGGAGTTCTAAGGGTGTCGAGGTTTGATCCTGATGGTTTATTTTCATTACCCTCTTTATTACTAAAGAAATATGAGTTCATCCGTTCCAACAGAAGCTGTAAATGTTCGTCTAGCGAACTGGCTCTCTACCAACAATAGTAACCCAACGTTATTTCCCGGGGCAGGCTTTTTTATTTGGTGTGGTTAACCATGAAGGAAGCGCAGATCTCGACTAGTTGCTGCACTGTGTTTCATGTCCACACCCTTTAGAGTTGCTTTTATCGCTGTTTAATGTTCACAGCTCTGTCATGCTCAGTTCACTTTGGAGTGGTTCAATCAAAGTATTAGTATATTGGTTGTGAAAATATCAGCAAATCATAAATCTTATGGTCTTGAGCAAGAATATAAGCGGCCACATTTGTTTTGTGTGCGTGTGTTTTGCACACTTACTGTGTGTTCCTACAAATCACTAACTGGAAACCTGCAATTTTAATCCTTTGTTGCATCAAGTGCAGCATTTAAAACCGCTGTGGCGTTTTTTCCATTTTAATTGTGTCAGCTTGAAACACTTCAACAAATTCAGAGACAACATTTTCTACCAACTTGTTATGTTAACGATAGTATAATTGGGCAGTTACAGCGCATGAAGTCTGCTCGACGACAAAAGTCGACATTCAACTAGGAATTTCGGAGAAGCTTTCAGAGAATTTCTGAGAAAAAAAAAACGTTCAAAGTTGTAAATCTGCAAATACACAGGCTTTAGAAGTATTATGCAATGTTCATCTTAGTGATGGCTGAAGAGGACGTTCAACTTTCCGTCACAACATCTACGTCACACTTGCTCGCCCTTTTCCGAAGATATAATTACGACAAATGTCGTAAGATGAGAGGCTCTGGAGTGATGCAAGCGGGTCAAGTTAAGTTGAGCTGAGTCACTGAGATGACAAGTTGGTACATGTGAGCATGTGATGGACACAGATGAGCAACGTGGTGCCAAGTTGAACATGATTGACACAAATGGGCAGGCGATATATTCAGTATATCATATTTAGTATGGAAATCCATTAGCTGCCTCTGTTATTAGCTGACACGAGGAAGATATTTAGACTCCGAGTTTTAGGCACATCAAAAATTGATGAAGGCCATTGAAGTGAGTTGTATTCAAATGTTTAATTCACTGTTTAATTAGCACAACACAGGCTCGTGCTCCATCTCGGAAATGATGCAGTGGAGTCGCAGTCAGCGGCGCCAGTTTGCCTCTCATGGTGCGAGCTTTCCTCGCTGGTTTTGAATAATTCCTCTACTTCTGTTTCATAATGAATGAAAGTGTGAAACAAGGCAGCCAAGGCACCCAATGGCTAATGAGTATCCAAGCGTTAAAGACATCTGCATCAGGGCATGTGAAGCATTGGACCAGCCGGCTCGGTGAGGGTGCAGCATGGGATTGAACCGAGGCAGCTCGTGCCTCATTAGGCTGGAGTTTCAGGAAAAAATAAAAAAATAAAAAATAAATACAACCCCAGGCCATGGTGAGACTATGTGATCCTTTTGGTCATTGATTTTTCATCTGAGATGAATTGATACTCCCACGTCATGAACGGGAAAACACCACATGTGCAGGCGTGAGTCAATGCTGCTCTAATTGTAACATTCTCTGTCCCATGTTACGCTCTCTCTTATTGGCACAGTTAATTATGTTATACTTTATGGTAAATACAGGGAATAGTATTGACACATATTTTAAATAAGGGCTCATTTTAAAACAATATTGTCTAAGTACAAACAAAAGTGGACGTATATGAAAGGGGGATGTCATACAATTTTAATTCCACCTTATATTGTTTGTATTAGGTATAGAGCAGCGCTTACCTTTGGGGCATGTTCTATGAAACCAGTCCTTGTAAGTCATTCACTGGGAAGCTTACTCATTCATATGTTAATGTTATGGGTTAATATTTGTTCCTCTGATTTGCAATAACCCAAAGTCCACCTTTTCTAATAAGCCCACTGAATAATGCACAATGCTTATACAATGTTAAGAAATGCATATCATTGGAGATAAAAAAAATCCCAGCCAACCTTGGCTGAGTTAATGGGAAGAGACGGCTCTCCTCAGGGGATGTAAAGGAGGCTGAGCAAAGTCCAGTAAACACTCCAGCTTCTCTGATGTGAGAGGTGACCTTAGTATCCACGGACCGGCTTGTGTTTGTAAGGATTAAATTCAAGAAATGTTAGAGTTTGTATTTTTTATTCATCTTTTATTCTTATTATTATTGTTATTATTATTATTATTATTATTATTATTATTATTATTATTATTATTATTAACGTTTGGTATACTAACTTACACCAATCGATATTGATACGCACTTCAAATTCCAAAGATCATGTCAGTTAAAAGGAGTAAGTCGTGCGTATTCCTCTGTGTTCTCGCAGGCATACAGTTTATCACTTATCAAGCTCGCTGCCAAGCTCCTCTGCTGTTTATTCCAAGCGAACCACCATTGGTGGTAATAGAAACATAAAATGCATGTAGCTGGGAGTCAAGCCACAAAGTGCTTTAAAAGTTATTAGGACGATTTTCAAATCAGTTCTGGCAGAAAGATGGCCTGTACAGTAAGGCTAAATTAGGGCTTAAGTGTCTGATCTCTGGAAAGATTTTTGATGAAGACGAATCAAGTATCGTATCGTCAAAGTGGTAACAATCATTATTGAGGAGTTCAAATCTGCTCAATCTGGAAGGTGTTCAGAGAATCGGGATTTGCCTTTCCACACATATGACACATTGCCAAGAATAGCCATGCTAGAGGACATATTATTGCCCATAGTCAGTTATCTAGATCCACGGTTCTCAAACTGTGTGGAACCAGTGGTACGCAAGGTTTCGCTGTTGGTACTGCAATACTGTTCTACTGTATGGGCATGTGATTGGGAGGAATTTTGCCACAGAAAATGAAACAAATAACAAGAAAAATATAATACAAGTGAACTTATCTCTTGCTGTGGCTTTGCTAGCTCAGTATTGTCGTTTTAAAATGCAAACGATACGCTCATAAACTTACATCTCCCCTCCGGCTGACTTCTTGGAAAGTTTAGATTGGCAGTGCATGTTTAAAAACAGCTTGCGTCTCATTTGAACATTTGAATAAAATCTGCTCCCAAGAGGAAATGCACTGAATGGGAACAGAAGTGGATCAAGCATCGAGCCCTGTTGCACTCCACAATGAAGAGCAGTGAAGAGACACATGTTGTTCTCCTTGGAGACACATAACTGTCTTTTGTTCAGGCAAGATGGGAAAAAAATATATGGGAAAAGAAATTAGGGCAGTTCCTGATTCTGCAGTTGGAAGCTTTAATCTGCTCATTAGTATACAATAGTCATTTGTGTCAAAGGCTGCAATCAGGTCAAGTAGTTCTAAAACAGCACACGCATTCATCAGCAAGTCATTTGTCATCTTGAGGGCAGGAATCTGTGCCATATAAATAGAGTGTGCATTTGCATCTTGTATCAAAGATGCTCGAAAGCTGCGTGTGTGTTTAACATCGCACATTAACACAGTTTCTACAGTTACAAGGGTTACATTGGAAAACAAAGACTAAACCTGTTACCTTGTTGGATCTCTAGGTGAACATTTCAGTGTGAACCCGATGAAAGAGCAATCCACTCACTCCATTCATCTCCACGGCTCCTTCCAGTGAGATCATGGGAGTTCACTTCCACTTTCCCTCCACCCACAGTGTCCACTCTTCATCAAGCGACTACTGATATAAAAATGATGCCACAACAGGGTCATACTTTCAAAACTGTTCCACATTATGCCCTAAAATTTAACCGGAGTAATTCTTTCAATTAGTGTCTCCTGACTATAATATGACGTGGGGAAAAAGTGCAACATGAAAACAAGAACCAGTGACACTGAAAGGAGTGGTGGATTTAATTACAATAACATGTCAAAACATGATGTGTGGGTCACGTTTGGATCTATGAATAACAGAGTGTGGACGAGGGAAGATTTTTGTAATTAATTGATAAGGCGTGATAAATACATGCACAGCCTTAAGCTTGTAATTTGCTTGTGTTAAGTGTTGCTTGTTAGTTTTGAGGTTATTTTTTACGACGTTATCTTCATTTAATGATCATAGATGTGGAATTTCGGTTTGGTGAATCATTATACAGCATTTCTGTGCAGCGCTTTTTATTTAATCTAAAGGAAAGACTGAAGCTAATTGGGTCTGTGATGAATTACAAAACACATGAGTTCAGGAAATAACTCTCAGGAAGACGCTTAGTAATATTTAATATTTCTATTTAAAAAATTCAATGTTACAAATGTTTCATGGCAAGCATGGCACTTTGCACTATGTTGAAAATGTGAGTTTAAAAAATACCTTAAGATTAAGTGTTAAAGCTCTTTGTTGAAGTTATTTTCTGCCTCTGTCAAGTAATACTATCAGACCTAACTGTTGGTATGTATACAGCAGCAGCCCAGGGGCAGGTATAGGGCAACAATCTGCTCTGAGTGACCTGGTTTTTGTGAAACCTTGTATTTTCAGTCACACTCCATCTGTGACTGCCTTTACGTAAAGCACTTCCTGTGTGCAGCGTAGGAATGTTGCCAGGCGACACAAGATCTAAACTGCACTGTGCAGAGAGAAAGAGTCAAGAGGAGCATTGTTCAAACTAATGTGACAACGCTTTCAATGGAACGGTCGTCACTTTTTTTTTATATAAAGTTATGCACTACAGTTTTAAATGAGATGAACATTGGTCACTTGTATAATTTAGTGTGTGAGTGCAGTGTGAACGTCTGGACACAGAGCAGCAAGCGAGTGGCTCTTATGTAATCCCCTCAGCCTCCACTATCACCACATTCACTCTCTCTATGTTTGAGAAGCATGTTTTCATCGGCTCCACACATGTTTACATACACATATACATCTCCCAGCCAGAGAGAGTTGGGGGAGAGCCCCTCACTCCTCCCATCGACACATAATGCACCCTCCCACAAAGAGCACATTCCACCCTTCTCGTGTCAAAAGGATACACATCTGCCCCGCAGCCAAATTCCAGCCATGGTTTGTGGGAATGTAGTGTTCGGCTTCAGCGAGACTCCCCCCCAAGAAGGGCCAGCCCCCCGAGTCGGCTCCTTCCTGTATTGAGGGAGAAGACACTGAAGTCTTTCTTTTACCCCTGACAGGTACCGATGGGGCAACTATCAACATGTTCACGTAAAAGACGGAGCCGTGTGACGCAACCGGGGGGAAGCGTGAGGGTTTCGGAGGTGCACGTTGTCAGGATGAGCGCGCCCGCGTTACGTCAGCCTCGGTTTGACATCATGCATTGTTGAATATTCATCGCGAGACAAGATTACTTTGGAGCAAAATTTCACCGAAACAACAAATCGAGAGTGAACGCGGCACCTGTGTCCCTCTGCGTCACAGATATGACTAGAAATATGTCTATTTTTTTTTTTTTTTTCTCCTACAGCGAGCCTGAGATTGGGATTGTCAGAGGAGCAGACGTGAACAAAATACTACATTCCTAGCAGCTCTACCAAGCAGGGATGAGGGGAGATGTTAGAGAGGCTGCCTGAGGCTGCTCTGGTATGCTTCACTCTTATCTGCACAGATGAACCCTTCTGGCACTGACCTGGCAACCATCAGCCAGCCCCAGCATTGAGCATACAGCCTCTAATGAAAGAAGTGCAGATCAGAAGTAGAAGCACTCTCATGCTGCCAGTGCCCATTAGGCCGCTTTCTGTGTGGCAGCAGGAAGCAATCACTCATAGTTATGTCCAGAAAACAAAGATAATTCGAATGTCTTTTTGCATGAATTTCTGTTTTCATTATTACATTGTGTATTTTTCGGTTCCAAGTCACACTGGAGTGCCGGTCAGAGACGGCACTGTTAAACAAATGTCCTTTGAATTCGCTTTGTGAGCGAAAATGCCATTCTTTTTATAGTTAGTTTTCAATCCAAGATCAAAGGACGGCACGTAAAACACGAGAAGCTTATAAAAAACGATTTGTAATTGTTGTCATTGTTCATAATAAACAGGGGTTTACAACCTTTCAGGTGTGCGATTATTTAGAAGAAACCACTTCCTGTGACTGGCTTTACCAAAAGCCCGATTTTGAGACGTAACGATCTCGTGTCACAAAAACAAATGGTTAGAGGAAAAAAATGACAACGCAAACGGGTGAAACTGATCTTCTACACTCTTTCCCCACTAATCACCTAATGACCTCAAACTCATTCAGTTCCTCTTTGCAGGGCCTGTGAGCCCTTAATGGGAATCACTGGTATAATTCACCTAATTGATTGTCATAGAGCCAGCCAATTTGTCATTTCTTCGCGTCAATGCTGGTATGTCAGCGAGGATGAAAGGAAAGTGCACCGTCTGCTCACTCATATAATTCACATTAATTCCAGCTTGGAACATTTGGGGGTCCTGTCTTACCAAGTTTGAGCATACACAACATCTTTGCTAGATCCAGACTGTTCCAGTTAATATTTTCCTATCCATCGGCGCGTTTATAAATAGAACATTCACAAAGGTCAAGCTGGAAAAACATGGGTTCCCTACAGTGATTTGTCAATAGACCTGAAATGAGTGATATTATTCTTGTGGACAATGTTTATTGACGTTAAAGATTAAATGAGAATTAGGGCTCATGTTCTTATTTTGGCAACTAACTCACTTCCTGGTGGCGTTTCAGTTTAATTGTACATCCTGGTTGGCTTCATGTGGCAAACCAGGACGGAGAAGGACATTGTAGATTTCAATATATACGGCAGGGAACTTTTGAGGCACTATGTTACGAGCCATTTTAACCCTGAGGCCATGGTTCTTCAGAAAATACTGTTCTACTGTATATTCCAGGGTATTCCCCCCAAAAATAGAATAAATTAAATAATGTTAATTAAAGTCACCTTGCCTCTCGCTGCATCTTAATTTAAGTTTGTGATACCAGTGTCTGAAGGAAGAGGAGGATGATGAGAGAGCAAATAATCTGATTGGGAATAAATCCGCCTCCTGTGAAAAGTCCATATCTGACTTTGCTCGGCCAGTGTACACCAGTGTATTTTAACGATTGGCGATAACGGTGTTTGTTGGTGCTATTAAAAGTTGGAGAACCGCTGTTTTTAGGCACATTATGGGTCTACAGTCTATTTCTCTCCCAATTCCTGATAACTCCATACTGTAATACTGAACCTAGGTACAAAGTGCAGCCACACCTGGCTTTTAAAGGCAACGACACTACTGCTCATTACACTGAAAACACACCCTTGATAGACTTGCGTGGACCCCTTTTGTACGCCACACCTGGAGAGGTGACCTTTTGCCAGCCATTAAAAGTGGATTTGGACAAAACCTTCAAAGCAGCGTGCTTCAAAACAGACACTTGGATTGTTAAAATTACACCCTTTGGTGTTAAAGACATGCTTGTTTGTTAACTCCTCTGCACACAGAGGGATTTTCTTTTTAAAACTGCCTGACGTTTCTGAACCTTTGGGAGAACACGTTTAAAATGCCTTTGTGACAAATGTTTTCCCGCTGTTATGTCGTCAGTTTGATTTCATTGTGCTTTTTGAGAGGCTGAATTTTGATATTTTGGCATAAAGAACTGTAAGGCTCTAATTCCAATTTCTGATTTGTTTGTATATATTCTTTTAGAATTTGATAAATCAACCTTTGCATGCTGGCCCATTTTTCTCACTCCAGCTGCCAATCATACTCAAATCTAACAAAAGCTAAATGTATGTGTCAATTTCTCTTCATAAAATAGTATTCAATCATAAAGTTTACTTTAAAAACGACAAATACTTCTACTTTTGACACTTTAATATACAGTGAATCAATATTTTCTGCTCTTTTCTTTGTCTTTGACTTTCCTCCCCATTAATGCTGGTACAACGTTGTACATTGTGGGTAATACTATGTGAGAAAGCACCGTAGCAACAACGCCACACCACAAACAACATGTGTCGTCACATCTGCATCGCAGCACATTGCAGCACTTCGGCTACTAGTGCAAGTGAAAGGAAAGAGGCGATTTCCTGTTATTGCCTCACTGCGTGGTTTCCTGGCAACGCCGCAGCGACATCGGAGACGACGGCCTCCGAGAGCCGCTTTGATCCTTGAACCTTGTTTCCTAATAACCCTCATCACACACTGTAGATGAAATGTTAGATTAACTCCTTACACATAATGGAACCGTGCTGTCAGGCCAGACGCTCCCATTGATTGATTTAATGAAACATTTTGTGTGTCATTGAAGTCTCAGACTAATCGATCCGTCCTCGCGGTTCATCAATCATGGAGATCTGACATCGGCTGCTTTTGTCATGATCATATTAGCAGCGACAGAGCTCGTACAGCCTTTTTCCCCCCGATAAAAGTGTGTGCGGAGAAAAGCCATGCGAAGCAATATACAGTATTCCCTCATATGCCTTTCATGGACCAATCTATGTTCACCGACAAGAACCGCCACATAAAGTCTAATATAGTGAATCCATATTGGCTGTATCGATACTCTCCATCTTGAACCAGTGAAAACATTGTACAGGATCAATGTGTTCAGCCTCAAGCTCTGAGATGTTCTATTAACAGTTTCACACAGCCATTTAAATCAGTGGGAGCGGATCGATGGCGAGTCGTCCAGTGTATCGATGATGGTTGGTTTTAATGACTGGAATGTAAGTATGAATAACACGGCAACGTACCATTCAGGGGCCCTTTTGTTGCTGTAAAACTGTTATCAGAAATAGCATATGCGGCGAAATGGAATAAAGATACACACATAAATCAAATGCACAGAAATGGGGGCCGTAAAAAAATGTCAGATTCAATGAGGGGAACCCGGAAAAGATGGGCATTTAGTGGAGGCAACGTTGGAACATTATGGCTGATTTGGCTTTTTCCAAAATGCAACAATAACAAAATTGTGTTTATTTAAGGGCCGGAAACCAATAGCAGAGGGCATTTGTTTCAGATTTATATTGTTTTCAGGGTAAAAAGCTTCTAAAGCAACACTATCATGTTGTATAATGTCTCCTCACTAACACTCAAAGTAATGAAATTATTTTTTGTATTATTATTATTAATATATGGATGGTGAAAATGTGGCCCAGGAGGACATATTTTTCCTTGTACTTTCCTTTTTTTTTTTCAATATACTGTTTAATCCTAGCGCTTACACATTAAAGGGAATATTATATACAGTCTAATGCTTGTTGCCAAAGAAATAAATGAGTCAACAACTGTGCTTAAGTAGAAGTTTACATATTTTACCATCAAGGAATCAATGATTAAAATCCAATAATGTATACTGTACGGTAAAAAGAGGCAACTCTGCACATTTACTACTCTGCACGTTTGCTTTTTTGCAGGTTTTGTTGCTGTAACACTTTATTTTCCTTATTATTAGATAAGTACTGGTTGTCCTTTTTTTTATATCACTTCCATACAGGTTTGAAGTACATTTGACGTTAACACCTCGACGTGTGCGTCCTCTACGTGTGTGATCTGAAATGTTTCTCTGCTGTTTGGGTTCACTGCCATCATCATCATCATCATCATCATCATCGTCGTATCCCGCCACATCAGGCAGCTGGTTTCAGAAAAAAAACCCACGATTAAACCCACTGTACATGACCTGCTCAGCAGCAGACAGACAGACAGACAGACAGAGAGCAGCTGGTGAGCACAGTGCAGCACTTAGCAGCGACAGAGCCAAAAAATCCCCTCAGGACGTGGTGGAGCCAAAAGCCGAGCAAAAAGAGGGAGAGAGAGAGAGAGAGAATACTGCAGCTGGACACAAACCTGACTGTAAATGAATAACACTGTCTCCTGACTTTGCACACAAACATCTGTTAGTTGTTTTAAGGTAATAATACCGTGTGTCACTGTCGGGCTTTTCGGTAGACGCAAAGTTAAAATCTCGACTTTTGACTCGGTGTACCAGAGTATTTTTAAACGCTGTGGTTTAATTGTTTTCCACCACTGTTGATGGATAATTTGAAATTCAATAAGACCTCCCTGATTGGCTTAAGGTCTCCCTGTTTGTTTACAGCTCATTTGTTTAGTTAAATCTCTTTTGAGCCAAACATAATTGCTGACTGGATTATGTTCACTGGCAGCGACTGGAGACCAAAGTGCATGTTGAGCAGTCGTGTAGCAACATCACTAGTTAGGGTTAAGAAAACCAGTAGTTTTCCACTTAGTTTTTTAAGAAATGGTGTTTTTTAGGCAACATATTTTGACACCTGAGAGTCTGTGCCAGGTGGATTAAACTTTGACAGGTATGTTGATGAAGGAAACTGACATTTAACCCTTAGAACACAGAGCATTTTGGCCCCTTTTGTCCATTACTATGTTTAAACATACAGTATATACAGATGGTATAAGAATATGGAGTGTCTTATATCCTTTTCTAGGCAATAATCTTCACTAACTATGAGCAAAAAATACTCAAAATGTTTTAAAATTTGATTGAATTTGTGAAATTTGGAAATGAGTCACAGCTCAAAGTTCACTTGGCTCGTTTTTATGAACAAAAAGTAAAAGAAAGTCGGTCTATTTTGTGACTTCTGCACAATTATTGCTACTTTATATCGCAACTAAAAATGCGCTATAAAATAAATAAATAAATAACTTTGACTCAGCAACACAATGCATTAAAAGCCTTGATGATGTGACCTATAAACACACACTCCCAGGATGTCCATATAAGGAGCTGTGTATTATTTCCACAGCAAATTACCACGGGGGCATGAGCACGAAGGGTTAAATACACTTACACTTATTCAATCCACACAGAAATGACAAGACAAATGTATTCTTCTCTATAGCATTCAAAAAAATAACATTTTTTGAATAACGAAAAAAAAAGTGTGAAGAAAAGTTATATTATTTATTTTAACTTGAATTTGCTATCAAAAAATGCTAATAATATCAATGTAATATCAAGGAAGCAGAACAAGTCCATCGTGACCTCCGCACAAGATGGAGGATGACCCATCACATGGGCAGGCTGAGTGCATGGAGCTAATGATAGTAGAGGAAGCAGGCTGAACAAAGAATAACTAGAGAGTGTAAAACAATGGACATCCACCCGGTGACAAACGGAAGTGAGTGTTGCTCGTGACTTCAGCCTGTGTTTGTTCCTCCATCATTCCTTGCGAGCGGTAATTGCGCAGCAAAACATCCTGTTTTGAGTTACCTAACTCAATAGAGTCACCGCAGCGATCAACAATAAGAATATTTCCTAAGCTGCAGAATGGCAAGAATCACGGGGGAATGGACTGTGACGTTGAAGTGAAGTTAATGCAGCTGAACACCTGTCACACTCGCCCGGACAAGCGTCCATATTTTCTTTGTCCTAAATAAGAGGTCACGATGACACGCTGTCATGTTTTCACTGCTGTAAAGATGACAGCCCCCCCGAAAGATTATGGATGAATTGATAAGATTTTAACAGGAGGGGAAAGGTGTGATTTATGTCAGGAACTGACTCGCAAGGTGGCCCGGGTCAGGGAGAACACAGCGGCCAAGGTTGTCAGTGAGAGCAGATTAAGTGTCCAGACGCAGCCTGTCACTGGAAATACAGCCTCCACTGTGTCCGCTGGGAAAACAGCCAGAGAGTCAATGGTAAGTCCAGCAAACATCACGGCTCAGAGAATTAGGCACAGGAGGGGAGGGGAAAAAAGGATTCTGGCAACAGGAAGTGAGGTAAAGCAGCAGTTGTTGCTTCCTGCTGCTGAGATACAAGCACGGAGAGAAGGAAGGAGGGCTGGGGGATTTGGGCTGCAGCAGATGGTGATTCTCCTCACTGTGGAGGGAAGTGGAGCTGAGCGAAGATACAGGGAGAATGGTAAAGAGCGCGGACAGAGGAGGAAGGATGTGAGTGGGTCCCGAGGGGAGGATGAGGTAGTGGGGTTATCCACTGTGGCTGTTACTGGCCCGCCTGGAACTGTACGAGCCAAAGAGGAAGGGTCAGGGAGAGAGTCAGAGGTCGTCTCAAGTAAGATGGAAAGATATAGGTTGGGGGTAATGGTTCGTGTTGTATCCACAACACATTTTATTTTACATGCTTTATTCACTGAAAATCAGTTAATCAAGTTAACTTGATACCACATCTGCACACTACAGTAGCTGATTAGCTTGGTTTAGTATAATGACTCGGGCCAATGGAAAAGCAACCTGGCAATTTATTTAGTTTTTAACCAAGACTAGAAATAACTTTTGATTGTAATTTAAAGTATTTTATTTAAAGAAAAAAAAAAGATATGACTGCTGTATATACAGAATATCATGATAACTTTTTTTTTTATGGACCACATAGCAGGGTGCCATGAACCACAAGGTTTACCGGGCCCCCTTTTGAGAACCACTCTCCAAACTCAGAAGCTCAATTACGAACACTTCTTTGACGATTATATTTCTCATTAGGACAATGGAAGCACAGGACGTCATAATATGATGTCATCCTTATTGTTACATGCCAGAGTTTTTATGTATTTGTTCTTTGGGAGGAGAGAGACGGGCCTTAGTTTCTGCCTCCCTCCCTCCCTCCCTCCCTCCCTCCCTCTCTCTCTCTGTACTTTGTGTTGCAGGCCGGTGAGTGGATGCACCTGCTCAGAGCTGTTAGAGAGAGATTACCATTGGTTCCAAGGTTTGAGCACCAGTCATCTTTGATTTGGCACCAGCCTTTTGTCCTGTCCTCCCCCACATTCACTGAACTGCTTTGTTTCACTTAAAACAAACATTAAAAACTTCTGTTTTTGTTGCACAAACGCCTGGTTTTAGTTTTCATTACGTCGTGTGATGCATCCTTATTTCACTTGTTTGGAAGAGAAAGCAACACATATTATAGTCAGCAGATCAAGTTTTTAATTATTATTATTATTATTATTAAATGACAATATGGAAACTTTTTTTTCACAGATTGAATTAATCTTCAACCACTGCACGTTCTCTTGCTTTTACGCTTCCATTTTAACCTGATTCACTTCCTGTCACCTGCTGAAGCTCAAGAGTAAAACGGACACGTAAAAGATAATATTGTTCAAGGTGGTTCTGGGGAAAGAAGTTCAAGGAGGGCAGAGACACAACACGCCCAAAAAACAAGCACCCTGAGGGGGACGGTAAAAGAGTCTGACAGAGCTGGTAAAACCTTTTTATGGGTTTTCCTTCTGCTAATAGTGCAACGTCAGACGAGCCCAGTGTATCCGATGACCAGCCCAGCTCTGGTGCCTGGGGCATTTTGCACATATCATATTTTAAAACCAAACTAAAAGCATAGTTTCCACACGTAGAGATATAATGTGAACGAAAATCGGGCATAATATGTTAATCCAGTGTTTCCCCTCGGGAGACTTGCTCGTTGAGATTTATGTGTATAATGTTTTAAATAACATTGCATACAATTAAGTTTTAATTCATTTATCCAAAACGTCTCATGGAGATGATTCATTTACATTTCAAAAGGATATTTAGGTTTCAGAGACGTGGCTGTAAATATGTTGCTGCCTTGTGACGTGAATGAAGATCATCTTTAAAAAGTGGGTCGCGAGATGTTGAGAGAAGTTTGCGAAACACTGTTAATCAGTGAGTTTTAGATAGAAATGTAGTGAACCCTCTTCCTGTTTACACTGGCGTGCGTGTTGTTTAAATACAAATTACACTTGTAGGCGCGTGGACGCGGATTACTTCTGTAACAGAGCTAAGACTTATCTGGACGCGGATAATTATGACGTGAAAACACTTGGATCGGTTAAACGGCGTTAGGATCGTTTTAAACTCTGAGCGTGGAAGGAGACGAGCACGTTGATCAAAACCGCCGAATTGTTCCTTTAACGCTTCCGCACCTCCGACTCGAATTTGCATATTCACTTGACGGTGACATTTTTTTGCTCCGCCGTACAGTGTAATGTGCTTTGTGTCGAACAAAAGAGGTGTGAGGAACGAGCTACAAGGAGAAGGCGCTGAGGAGAGATGGTGGGGGGAGGCGGGGGAGGCGGTGGCTGGCTCTTCACTTCTTACATCCATTTCATCAAAAAAAAAAAAGAGGATAAATACCAGGAATAGATTTGGGCTCAAAGTGGCAGACACCAAGCTGTTCCTCTTTGCCATACGGCAGCTGTCTTCAAACGTCTGGGATGACACAGCAAGCATCCTGTTTATTGACTACCAGCAGGAAATGCTCTCAGTGTTAACAATGCACTACTTACAAGTCTCCTTGCTGCTGCTGCTGCTGCTGCTGCTGCCTCTCTTTTTTAAACCTCATCCCTTTTTCCTAAAAAAAAAAAAGAAGAAGAAAAAAGCAGGGGTGCGTTAACTTAAAAAAAACGAACCATCGGAGGAGCGCTGCGCATCAATATTCATTCATGCAGAACATGTATTGTCAAGTAGAAATCGAGACGGTGATGAGCGCTGCATTTATTTGTCATTTACCTCCTGGTATGCTAATATAATGAGGTCTGCACACCAAATAACCACAAGTCTGCATGAATACTGATTCTGTTCCCAATGCAACTGACACAGAGAACACAAATGCTGCCTTTATGGTCTCAGTTTGTTTGTTTGTTTTTTATCCAACCTTCTTCTTCTACCTCAAGAGAATACTTAGTGATAATAGTGGGCTACATTTTCCTTTGAGGCAGTGAGGAGAAAATGATATTATTCCATCAGCATAAGGTTATTGCATTACGTGTTCCTCACATACTTCAATAAGCAATAAATCTTAAGCCAGGGCACCAGTAACGCTGCACACGCAGGTACAGCACGTCCTTATTGATGACAGCTGAGAAGCGGGCCGACGGTCATGTCTGCTGTTAAAGAGAAGATGAGCAGTTTGAACTCAGGGGACTGTATGAGACTCATAATGGGGGGTCAGAGAAGGTGAGGAGTTAGAAAGGCTACTCTAATTTTTGCTGCGGGCAAAGAATCTGGGATTTTTCTCAGAGATAGCAGGAGGTCTCTGGACTTTTTCTCAGGTTTGACTTCAGCCTTTTTCTTGTGATATTTATTCCAGATGTAACAAAGTGCTTCTTAGTTTTACCGGCTCTTTTATTTGGGTTATCTGTCGCTTTAGGTTATCTTTACGATTCATTATTATGGCCCATAATAATTATTTCCAGTCTATTGTTTGTCTAAAAGTGTTTTTCTAATGATTTGCTTATCTTCACAAATTCATACAGAATTCAGAGCCATTGTTTTGAAAATAAATACAAACTGATTCAAAGATATTCTGTTGCTGGAATTGACAATTGACTGACATGTGTTTGAATTGAAACAAATCTAAATAAAACACAGCTGTTGTCATGGATAGACTGTTTTTTTTGGAGAGTAAATGACCCTAAAATAAGTATAACCACATGTTGGGCTCAAATAAGAAGCAGTCTTTCTCAAAATTGAAATGATGCACAATAATTATTAACAAAAAGGAAAAAGACATTTTATTCTGTGCATCTCACAGATTGATGGTTAAAGACAACGTCCACATTATCGTTTGGGGACGACAGCAGACAAATGTGGGTTTTTGTGTCTGACTGAAGAAATTTTAAGACATTAGTTGTTGTTTTCATGTATAAAATTAGTTTAGATCAGAAGAAAAGAAAAGTTGTATTTAGTTGTTATTGTTATTGTAACAGACAAACTATCTATTGGACATGTTTAGTTATATTCACTGATAAATGTCCAGGATAAGTTGGGAAAACGTGTAACATGAGTCCAGTTTTCAGTCATTTTAATATGGACTGAATATTTAAATAAATAGATATTGTATACTTTGCTAGCATAATCTGGTATCTTTTATTTAGTGAAAAAGGTAATGTAAATAATTTAGTGTTTAATGATTTAGTAATACTGACAGACAAACAGGCCTCATATGGATAAAGGGGGTACTGGCACGTGTTCCAGGTTAAATCAGCTCATTTCATTTCTATGCCGTTCACGTTTTACTCCATTGTTACCTAGCAACCAAAACCTGGGAGCAGTTGAGATGACTGAAGTTGCTGCAGCTCTACTGAATTATTCACTGACCACATTAAACTAAGTGTGGTGGGGAAAAAAAAAAAAAAAAAAAAAAAATCAAAACCCAGCTGAAAGATAAACCGTGTGCCAATGTTCTCTTTGTTGTTTGATACTTGATTGGAGTAAAATGTTGTGAGTGGATCCTACATCCATCAACTACTGACTCAGGAGCTTGGTCTGGAGGATGGAGACTCACAGTTTGACCCACTTCTCAAAAGTTGAGATATGTTCATATTGGCGTCTCTACTGAAAATCATGTATTTGTGCACACAGAATATGCTGCAGGGTCTTTATCTCACGTTTCCTCACCGTTCACCTCGTGCGTGTCCCCGAGACATATTTCGCTTAAATATCTGGCATGAATGTCAGCTTCGTCCCCAGTGTCTCCCCTGGCCTACAGGTGGCCCCCCCCCCCACACCCCACTTTTACCAATACTGGCTGTTGTAACACGTATATGTGAAGAACCGCGACCGACAGCTATTCGTGCGCGTGTGTCCCCGCAGAGCGGAGACTGCCGCTGTGTTGCCCGGTCTCATATTGACACCGAATAACACGACTGTTATTGTTTTGCTTTGTTGTGCTTTTGGCTGACATTTTATCATATTCCCACAGGGTTAGAGGTTCAGCAGTTTTGACTTCAGTTTTTTTTTTATTTTAGTTTTAGAAGGTTGTTATGTGACTGAAAGCTCTATATTGGAAAAGAAACACCAACAGAGGCGGCGATGGCACTCTGCAGCGTAGTTGTTTCATACTTGTTTATAAAATGTAGAATTTCAACCTTCAGTTATTGCCTCCAAGATTATTTTGGAGGGATATCGGCCTTAGCAGGTCTGTATCGATTGTATTGACACTGGAGCTTTTCCTTTTGGGTCGGTGCCACAAAAAGAACTGCAATATTTGACTTTACAGCATTTGTTAAGTGCGCATACAATGAGGGTTAGAAACACAAGCGATGCAAACTAAAGCACTGTCGCATTTTCTTTTCTGGATTCCTTTTCATTTCTAGTAATAAAATAATGACAATAAAAAGAATTCAAAGGTAAAAAGGAAGACGAAAAAATAAACAAGAAAATGACACAAGAATTTAAAATGCATGATCTGAATAAGTAATAGCAGAGAGTGTGGAGGAGGTCAGTGAGATTTGTTTAATGAACTAATTGTTTGACCGATTGATTCCTTTAGGCTTTATGCTAGTATTGTATTTCATTGTCTTAATTACTTTTCAAAATAAACTTTATGCAAGAAACCATGTCGCTGATTATTTATGTGGACCGCGAATCTTATTCATTTATTTAATCACCTGTGAAACATTCAGCTAGAAACACTGTACGCATTGAAGTCTCACAGTGGTTGAACTCTCCCTGGCTAAGTTTCATTTATTCAAAAAAAAAAACACTTTAAAATGCTCTCGTGCCCCCATCAGCTTCTTGCAAATATGAACAAGTTATATAAGAATAGATTATGAAGAACATTCCTCAGTCTGATAAATAGACTCGCTCATCTCCGAGGAATCGTAAGATGTGTATGAAACACTACAGAGATAAACCGTTTACTGTATATATGGGTACAGGTTTGCACCACTGTCTCCCACTCACTCAATATAAACAGCATGGGTTTTCTAATAAGGTTTACTGGCGAAGGAGTGAGTCAGGTCTCAAGAGGATTACAGCAGGACTCTGGATGTCTGCGTCATCTCAACCATAATGGAGCCTTCAGCTCCTACTACAGTGGCATTGACCCAAGGCTTGAGTCTCTTCAGTGGCCTCGACACCTGGGTTTGAACAGAAATTCATGGATTTGTTTGGAAGGACATTTTTTATGTTTCCCCCGAGGATGAGAGATGTTTGAACACAATCTCATGTGTGTGTGTGTGTGTGTGTGTGTTTAATGCTGCATTTGAATGGATTACTTTTCCCATTATGACTGAAAGTGACCCCTCAGACTCTCTTTCCATTTAAATATCTCTTTTTTGGTTTGCACTCTTTATTTCAGAGTTGTAAAAAAAGAAGAAGAAGAAGAAGAAGAAGAAGGCTGGGCACAAATGTCATGGTTGTAATTAAAAGATGTGTCAGTACCACAGAATCTCTCCAGGACAAAGCCCTGGGGTGTGCGGGTGCGATGTTGTTTATGTTTCACTTATCTCTGGCAGATGTTGCCTGAGTGAAATTGAATTCCTGGCAACGAGGGGGTGCGCATCCTTTTTTATGTCTGGGGACAGGATTTCTCCTGGCCGGCCTTGATCCCCTGATTGTCTGCCCTATGATGTTGCGAGTGGATAATGACAAATGTCAAAGGTCAAACGGGCTTTTTTTTCCTGAGTCACTAGGCCAAGGAACCGATGTCAGGCTGTTGGTTTGCATTGGGTAACAACCCCTCAAGCTGGCAGCGCATGAATGATGCCCTATACATGACAAATCATACGAAACGGTGTCGGCGGTAAAACAAATCAGCCGTCTGGTTGTTTTATTCCGCAGTAAAAGCGCTGCTGAATTACAGTTTCCAGCCGCTCCGCACAATTCCGAGCAAAACGCACATCATACCACGTTTCCACTTCTTCATATTTCTGCTTTTTTTTTTTGCTTTTTTTCCTCCACATTACCAGGCTGAGCTTGTAAGTCTTCCACAAAAGATAAATCCTGCGGTGATAAAATGTAGTCAGTCATCTTTATTGGATTTCTGAGACTGGTGTGAAGACTGCGAGATGAAATCACCGCTTGCAAATAAAAACACAGCAGAGACACTGAGCGAGGCGCTTTGCTCACAGCGCTGCGACGGCACACATTTATCTCCAAAAACTCCGAGCTGCAGTTCGTGCTGCAGTGGCGCGGTTCTCGCAGAAATTGTTTGGCAGATGATGCAGCATCACTTTACTGTAAAACAAACAGAGAGAGAGAGGGAGAGAGGGAGAGAGGGAGGGAGAATAAAGAGAGCAATTTGATGTCATTTGCTGAGAGGCAGGCCTTATGTGTAGGCGCTCTGTTTCCTCTTGTTTACCCCAGGCTGTTTCTAAACCCAGGATAACAACCCTGAACAAACATGACTATCAGCTGATATTGCAGAGGTCTCCAAAAGCATGTGCAGATGACACTCATTACCACCATAGGTCAGGATGATACAGAGGATTCAGAACAACAACAACAACAACAACGACGACCACACGTCGCTGGCTTCGCTTTGCTCGACTTAAACAATAATCTCCAGACAAATCAGACAAAATAGAGCGGCCGCCGAGATGTGAGGCCGTCGGTGTGCGACACAGAGCGACACAGAGCGACACAGAGCGACACAGAGCGACACAGAGCGACACAGAGCGACACAGGACAGTCAATGTCGCTCACCGTTGTGTCGCGGTTGTTGTGGTGAAATAAATGATGGAATAGCAAAGAGAACAGACAGAGCAGACATTATGCAAAGCGGAAAAAAACAGCCGAGCCTCTCGTGATAATGACTCGTAGATCTCCAAAGTGCCCATCTGCATGGTCAAAGCAGAACAAAGGTGAACTCTGACCTTGAGTCCCGCAGGGAATTACATCAACACAGGAAATGGTTCTATTTGCACATCCCCTCTCTGTCTTATGTTGAAAACCCTCAACAATGTTCTTTTTTTAAATTACCTCAACATACGGTCAATTCTTTTGGGAAATATTTCAATTTATTATTATGATATTTATATTCATTTAGATTTTTTTTTTTTTCCAAAATTCCAAAATGCTAACATGTGCAGGCTAAAATATATCCCCAGGACATAAAAGGTATTTTTAGTGCTTTAATCACCTACTCTTGTGTATGTGTTGCTCGATATATATACATATATGTATATATATATATATATATATATATATATATATATATATATATATATATATATATATATATATATATATATATATATATATACATATATATATACACATATATATACATAAAACCCGGTTTTAATTACACAACTTTATCAACAACTCAGACAACTAACAACGCTGTGGCTGCCAAAGTTTTACTGGCCATTTTTCCCTAGCCATCCACTTCTATGGTACTGGACGGTCTTCTGTATCTATTTATCTGTATTTATTTATTTATTTACAGAAGAGATGTTACGCTGGTGGATGACCCAGCTCTACACTTGTAAAGAGTATAGAATAAGACAATATACAAAAGCTAAGTGACAAGGCATATCTGACCTTGACGTGCAAAAATGGTGTCTTTGTTAGCCCTTGCGCGGCCGGAGTATAATTCTCCGCTAATTCAGATTCAGACGGCGAGGCCATATTTTATCTGTGAGCATGAATGCAGCCATACAGTATTTATCTGCCCTTCGACAATACTGATGATAGGCCCCCGAATGGGACAGCAACAGTTGGCCTGCTCCCAACTTCCAAGTGCCAGTTAATAAATAAAAGCCTCCGCTGTAATAATTCATCCTACATATCTCTTCTGGGCATCACACACTTAGCGCCGCACGCTGCCGAAATGGCACCAACGAGCATGAATGTGCCCTTCAAGATTCCTGAATAAAAACTGCAAATTGTGTACATTGAAGAAGGACCTCCAGAACTAAACCTGTTATGCTTCCAATAGGATCCCTTGTAGCATGAAGATGACCCCGTTATCGTTGCCACAGAATGAACAGATTTAGCTGGATGAGTTTGTGTGCATGGGGGAATTATCATTCATGTTTTAGGTTTTTTTTAAATACAAATAAAATGGGAGCAGAGCCGGCACGTTATTAAGAAACGTGTGTGGAGCAGGAGGGGTGGTGCCATCAGTCAAAGAAGACGTAAGAGATTTCGATCTATCCTCTTCTATAGAAAAGCGTATGCACAATGTGGCTGATCTCCATATTCATATGTATAACTCTGTGCCGTGTCATTAATAACCCCAAAGATGGTCCATAAACTCAACATTGGAGCAAAGGCAATTCAATATGAGTGAGCGGATGGTCCCGGGCCTTAAAATGTGTGGGGGTTTTGATTAGGGTTGGGTGGAGACGTGGATAAGGAGAAGATATAAAAGCAACCACACATCTGCATCCCCACAGGAGAGCTTCTGGAGAGGAAGATGAATATGGATTCCCATTAGAAAGCGAATAGTTCATATGCAGGTGATCTGTTACAAGACATCAGCACCTCAAATCTCTGCCACTCCTCCGGTGAAGTCATTTGCGGAACGAGTTTCCTCCAGACACCCCAGATTAAAATGCAGTTGAATGAAGTGGCAGGTGGCAGTCGCTTCCCCAGCCCTCCACCAAGCTCCCTTCATCCTCCTCCTCCTCCTTTTATTGTGTGAAAAAAAAAAATCCAGCGTGAAGATCTCGATGCAGAGAGGATGTTTTTTAAGGAACATTGATCACAACTTGATGCTAACGACGTCGGATGAAAGCGAGGCGCGGGATGAAAATGCGCGCAGGTGCCCGCAGCAAGCATCAACAATGAGGCTTTATAACAGGACACCGTAAATAAAAAGCATCTTCACACGTGTGCCCTGACACAGCGTGCTTTTAGGTAATGATGCGCACCTGGGAGAAGCACGAGAGGTTGTATTTTGGGGCTTCGGGAGAGAAAGATGCTCACGGATTGACCTGGTTTCTCAAAATAGAGCCGTTAAACACAACAGATGTATGTGAAGCACAGACTCTACCGGGTCTCAAACTTCTCCTTTGTCACTGCACACAACGAGTCGAGGTCAGCGTGTTTTCACCAGGTCAAAAGTTTACCAAAGCAAAGCACAGACTGGACAACGGACGAAGACAGGAGACACCAGTGAACAATGCTGCTGATCTCCGGCCCTCTGCCTCAGACACTCGTCCTCTCGCCGTCATATCTGTGCACCGCTTCCCCGCTTTTTTCACACCAGATCGATAGGAGCAGTATAGAACTGAAATTGGCTGGAAAAAGTAACGACAAAAAAAACATCAATAGGTGTAGATAATGTGGCTGCAAATGTCTTTATTGCCGTGCCTGTAATGGAAAGCCATTATCATTTTACTGCTGAATTCCCCAGCCTACTGTAATTGCAGTATTACAGCCTATTGCTGTACAGTTGTGATATTTTTATTGATGCAACTTCTTTATTTCCTATCAGTGGAATGAGCAAACACTCAGAAATCTTCACTCCCTCGTGGTTTGCGAGGGGGACACGCCTCCTCTGGAACGTGTTTCGACACACATGTGTGTGAAAGGAGAGGAAGGACTCGTCTCCCAGTGACAAGTCCCAACTGAGGCCCCCGGTGCAACTTATCCACACACTGTCCAAACACACTGTTTCCTGGCCGCCATATTTTGTTTGCAGACGATAAGACAGCAGCCCCCTCCGCTTTTGTTGGGCATGTACGCGGAACTCTGTGTGTGTGTGTGTGTGTGTGTGTGTGTTACAGTCAGCCGTGGCATTTCAGAAATGCAGGGCTTTGTGCGTGTTTGTGCACGAGCGCCTCGCCCCCTTTTTCTTTTCCGCCACTGTTTCCCTTGGAGCGGGACCTCCAAGAGAAACAGTGAGGGTCAAAGGTAAACACGAGTCGGTGCGGATTGATGGGTGTGAAGCCGTGTTATATAAGTTGGTGTTTTTCAACACATTTTGCTGTAGGTGCTTGAGAGCGACGTACAACGCCAGCCGACTGTCAAAACACCGGGCGTGTCGCAGCGCGCTGCGGTTCTCGCCGGCGTAGTATTTAAAGTATGTCGCGCAACATGCCGGCGCGATAGCGGGAGCCACGGTGACAGACGTGCGCCGCCGCGGATGCGTGGAGCGCGCACGAAAACACGGCGCGGAACCAGGGCCTTTCTCAATCCAGTCCACTCAGCCATGTATGAGGTGACTTTGTATCAAGGCAGCAGACCGAGGAGTTTCTCCACTACAGGTGCAGCTTATACTGACGGTGTTAACGGCCACCAGGCTTTCTTCAATTGTTGCTTTGCCAATTAAAGCAGCTCATCAGGGGCCGACGGTGGAGCCGTCGTTAGCCTAATTAGCGGCTTGAGGCCACGTTGGAAGCGTTGGCGACGGCACGAGCGTTCATATGAACAAGTAATCACAAGTCCACTCTTTGTCTGCAAATCCTCTCAAGAATGTCTCATTACTGAACAATGCTGTCACTTTCTATCATATTTGCTGTTTGCGTCGCTGTCACGTCAAATGTTTGCCAGGTTTAGGTCAAATGACTCCTCCTTTCAAGAATAAGCTCTGCATATTGTGCGACTCTGGCTTGGATGTTTGCCTTGTGCAGAGCTTTTGTTTTTTTTGAACATCACACTGTTTATATAGTGTTGCTGGGAGTGCATTAGCTTCTATGTGAAGCCCACACAGCCAGTTCACTTCTGAACCAATACGAAGTGATGCTGCACGTTCGCCGCTGACGGACGGACGGACATCGTGCCTGAGGCGTTCAGGAGCGGACGATCAGCTCTGGATTTCTCCTTTAGAGATTTGATTCGTCTATTTGTGGAAATAATCCTGTTTTGTACTTTAATATCAGTTATTCAAATCTTGAAATCAAACCTTTAAGCAGAGTTGGATTGAGGGAACCTCCTTCCGCCACCGTTTTTTTTTTACCTTTAGATCGTAGTCAAATCACAACAACAAATTTCACTTTCGTATTCAAAGTAAAGCACCAACAGTGTTGATACTGATCTTGAATTAAACCAGTAAACCAGCTGAATGACTTTGGTTTGAAAAACTTCAAAGAGTGCAAATGTGCACTAAATGAGCAATCGTCAACTCCAAAATCCTTGCATCCACTTAGTTTGCTTACGCCTTGGGCCGGCTGTGCTGGAACGTCTGGTGTTTGCAGTAATGCAGAAACACCGCACTATATTTTCCTAAAGGAAAACAAGACAAAACCTTCAGCCTGCTCACCGTGCGTTTAGCTGATCTATCACAAATAACAATAAGTAGAAACCTCTCTTTTTTCCTCTTCTTCCCCAAACTGCAAGACTGGTCCCTTATGTTGGCAGCGACGGGATCCAAATGTTTGTAATTAAGGATGAGTCGTGCAAAAGTGAATACAAGAACATGACTCACTGCTGCTGGTTGTTTATGTGAGAAATCTGCACTTTTCTTCCCGACTAATTGACCTTATCTTCATACTTCTTCACGGTGGCAGAAAATAAGAGTGGGTTCTCTGTTTCCGTAGTTCCTGGAACTGTTTTGGTCAAACTGTTCCAGGGTAATACTGGATACGCACATTTCTAGATTCTGGATTAAACCACATCAGATAAATTACTGTTGAACGTGGATTTTTTTTTTTTTTTTACAGCGTTTGTCTAAAAACATGCCGGACGAAAATCTGATTCTGTTATTCTCCTGGACAGCATCCTCACAGGTTCACACCATTTGGTTTGTAGATGTTTAACCGTATCCCAAGACACCAGCTGGCACTCAAACACACTTCACGTTTCCCTCCGAAGTGAGTCTGCTGTTCTCTGCTCCCTGTACTCTCAGCAGCAGGAGGGGGGAGGGAGGGAGGGAGGTGAGGTGGTCATGGAGGAATTGAGGGCAGGAATGGTGAGAGACACAGAGTGAGAGCTAACAGGCAAACACTAAAGGTTACCGTCCTCATTTCACATCAAATATCAAGGACACCAGTAATTACTGCATACAGCTGAGAGGTTCCGACACCAGCGCAGGATATCTCTCCTATCTGACCTTGTGATCGCTTGGACTGAAACGCGAGGAGCTCGTATTGGATGAGTAACTACAGACAGACAGGAAAGGGGGTGCACGAAAACTTGAAAATGACACCTCCTAATTGCAGTGCTCCCAAAGTGCCGCGGCCCCTAATTGCGTGTCAGGATGTGTCCAGTTTGGCTTCTCGATAAAACGCTCGATGGATTTGATCTCATTGCCTCGGCGCAAACAAATCCCGTTTCCCCCCTCGCCTCTCTCTCAGTGTCACAAAGCACAACGCGAGTTAAAGACGCCGCGGCGGGCTCACGCTGAAGGTTAGCTGCGTCGGGACATGGAAACACGGGGAGACGGTTTGCAATTTTTCAGAAAAGTGATTGGAAACCAAAAGAAGAGGAAGACACTTGCTTCTTAACATCCCTGTGTTACTCGGCGGTGTGTGGAGCTGCAGAATGAGCAGAGGGTGAGAATCTCTGCCTGGCTTTGTGGGTGGGCACGGGGCCCGGGGGCCACATGTGCTGGTTGTGCTAACATGGAGTCAACCAGGAGAATCTGATCCGTATTGTTAAACACTCTGGATTAGGTGGCTATAAAGGGAGGGAATGTTAACTGCACTGCTCGGCATCAGCGCCTCTTACGGAGGCTGTCACCGGGTGACATGACGCCCACTTGTGTCACTCCCCCGCTGACCCACATGTCTCACCTACGTACAGAAAGTCCCAAATAACTGTGCTAAAATCTGCCATGCCTGTTAATTAATTCTCACAATAGGTCACACGCTCTCCGGCCGCACGCCTGCATTCACAGAGACGTAAAGAAATAACTCCCGCGTGACAATCCCACGTCGCTACAGCAGATAAAGGGCACACTCTCTGTGAATAAAACGCCTGTGAAAAATGTTTACAGTATTCCTGCAGTGGGCCATAACACACACACACACACACACACACACACACACACACACACACACACTGTGCTAAGAATAGGCCTGATTCAAAAGTGTAACTGTGGCATATATGTGAGGCGTGCATGTCTTACAATGGAGGCGAGGAGTAGGAAGTCTCCAACCGAGAATGATCAATTAGGAGCTCGCTCAGGTGCCCCGCGCGCTGTCATGGCTTATTTGGATTGTTGTTGCCTCCGCTGCTGTTTACTGAGCCCCAGCCATTAGGGTATGTTGGGGGGAGAAGTGGCAGTGGTTGGTCTGTGCTCTGCCAACCCCCACCACCCCCATTTTTCCTCTTTTTATTTTTTTCTCTCCTGGGGAAGGCCGCCGTGCCTCTAGTCATTACAGGCTGTGTGTGTGTTGGGGGGGGGGTTGCGATGTGTCTGCACTCGTCCTGCTCCCCTGTTTCCATGTCTGCCTCTGCTGTGTTACACTGGGAAAGCACTGGCTCGTGTCATTGCTCTCTAGGGCTTTGCCCCCCCCGCGTCCCCCCCGCCTCTGTGTATCTGTTTGCTTGTCTGCTTTCGTCTGCCAACTTGTCCGTCCATCTTTTTTCCCCGTGTCACCTTGCTTCTGTGGCGTGGCGCAGACCTCGCCGTGTCTGTCCCGTTGCGACGCCTCGTTTGAGGCCCGTGTGCAGAGACACGTTCGCACATTCTCCGTTGTTAGCGGCAACATGTTGTGCTGGGGAACAGATTTGAGTCCTAACGTGGTGCTTGTTAGGGCGGTGGCAGAGGTGCCATGCTGGTGCCTATTAAAACAGGCCTAATTTAGTTTTACTATGTTTTGCTCCACTGGAGGCTTGAGTGCGCATGTGTGACTGTATTGAAATGTGAAGCACTGTAATTGAGTGATTATTTTATATTTAACTCCACCTCATCTTTATTTCATTTCTACACCACTGCATAAGTATTAACACAAGACATAGGAGAGATTTGAGGTTGAATCATGAATCCATTCGTACGATCACATCCCGATTAAGTACAGCCACATTCAGAAGTGCTTCGTTTCAGTACTCAAATGTTACTCGGTGCACAATATTAATGCTGTAATTGTACGTCAACAAACTCAGATTTCACACGGCGGAGCCTCAAGTACCCTGAGTTAGGATTCCAAGATCGCTGCCCCCATACACTTTTACCTTTAATACGACTTCTATTGTATTTGTTTCACAGAAACTCGACTGGTATGTGCGTTCCCGACGTTGTCCACTGGAACGCCGTGAACTCAGGCGTGACGCGACTCCCAGCTCTTAAATGGAACGCAGCGCGGCGGTGATTGCCGTATGATTTATTCTTTCAAAAATGGTTGAAATCTTATCTCTGATCTAATCTAAGAGCTGTGATACATGCACACACACACACACACACACAGGTACAGTGTACAGTCCGGCTGAAGGCAGGTAACGCCACTTCTGAGCGAGGCCTTCAGCTGCTCTCAGACGTGCAACGACAACAAGACGTGTGAGAACTCCAGACGCGATCATGAACCTCTACGTTGGGCTTTCTAGTCAAATATCCGAATCATTTGTAAGTGAGAACACAACAGGAGAAGCTCCGGGTCATTCACAGTGTCCTGTCTCTTGTATTCGCACAGGCAACGACCCTTTCCCGTCTGGACGTTCCAGACGCTCCATTCTCCTGCTGTATTATTCATTTTGAACGGCAAACTCCCTGAAAATGTCCGTACTCAATCCCCCCGGACGTTTTCCAGAGTTCGTGTTGAAGAGCGGCTTAAATAACAGCACTTCTGCTTGTCAGTGGCAGTAATAGCAGCAGGCCAGAGCTTACTGATTACCTGCTTTGTCTACCTTTTTAAAGAGGCAAGAGACGCGGCATATTTGTTTATGTCGTCCCCCCCGCTTCCCTGGAGCCCCGCGGTGCTGTGACGGGATAATTCACGGCTCAGCCCCGCGTCCCGGAAACTGCCGCTTGGAACAACAACAACAACAACAGCAGCCAGTCTCTCATTGCAAAGCAGTCATGAGATGTGAATGAGTCACTCTCAGCTGGGCAAAGGTATCTGCTGAAGGGGGGAGAGTAGGGAGGGTGAATATCCAGCACTGATGATTATCATCTGATTGATTCAGCAACCAGATGATGTACAAACAGGAACACGTGTTGTTTCATGGCATCCTCACTGACTGTGATACACTGAGTCCTCTACAGAGAGAGGGACAGAGACGCATCACTGGGTTTTTCTCTTTGCATTTCGAGCAATTAGCTCCGCTGTTGTTTGCTCAAAAGAGAAGTGAAACCTGCGCTGTGTGAGTCACCTTAGATCCAAATGTTCCCTCTCAGAGAAGCTTGGGAAAAGGGACTTACATGGCTTTAAAGAAAGGGGCTCACAAGGCAACGATTACACTAAAGAAAGCCCACAATGGAACTTCACAAAAGCTGTGGTAAAATAGGTTTCAGGATAGGATTTCCTTTTGATAGGGAGAGAAAACATGAGGTTCGGGGACGGAGGGAGGCGAGAGGCACAGATGAAAGGAAATGCCAATGACACACAGATCAAATAAATGACATAACTGTTCAAAGTTCAGCAGCGTTCGCCGGTAAGTGAGGTCATAGTGGGCAGGACTTGTTACTCTGGCAACAACAGGTTGTTAGCCCCGGCCACTATCTGTGTCCTAATGTACAGACAGGAGCTGAGTCAACAAAGCCCGTGTTTGGAGTCAACCTTTAAAAGTCACGACCTTAGCAGAAGGTGCAGCGGAGCCAATGTGTTTCCTACCTAAAGTTCACACTCTGCATTCGCTGCCGTTGATCAGCTTTCCTGACAAAATCCCAATTATGATAAAGGAGCAGCTCACGGTAAAGATTTTCTAAAGTTCACTCTCTTTACAGTGCCATAAACTTTGCCCTGATGAAGCGCATCCTGCGCGCGGTTTCACACGGAGAGGCAGAATTGTAAAGTGATGACCACAGACTTGGTCAGAGTGCCACTGTTTCACTTTAAAGGCTGCTGACCGTCACTCACCCGCGCCAGAGAGAAAGTCTGAATGTTGACCCTGTGAAAACCGAAGCATGTCTCTCTTCCATGTTTGGGTCTGGGCATCGGAAGTAGCCGACGAGTCTGGTGACTTTGTCTGAAACTGATCAGTGGCCCAGATCTGCAGCAATAAACGATAGATTGGAGTGTGGATAAGTCACATTGTTCACACTTGTGTGAGGACAAAGACCCCCCGGGCAGAAGACGACCTCCCAGGTCACTGGCTCAGATAGAGACGTGAACTCAGATAGCACAGTGAGAGAGGTGACTGACCGAGATCTGGTCTCAGATTGGAACCTTTTTTTTAATTCGGGATTCTTTTGTTGCCGCGAGGCGTTTTGTTTGTTTTGGCCGACACATTTGAGCCGCCGTGTCACACGAGAGACGATTTTGTCTTCACTTACATGTGTGTTACATTTTGTTTGTGCAACATGGGAACATGTCTGGCTGGTTTGAGTGCATTGTGTGTGTGTGTGTGTGTGTGTGTGTGTGTGTGCTCTTGAGTGCACAGTAAATAGTGACTGTGTATTTAAGACAATGAAAAACTTGAAATTTGGTCAAATGACATTGAAATTCTAAACAAACACAATGTTTCCTTAGATTCTCCTCGCCTCATAAAACAGACATGTGCTTTGCAGAAGTAAACAAATCCTCAAACTGAAATAAATCATTCTGCTTTCATGGTTTGGGATCAGAGGTGGTCCACTTCTGCTAACATCCCTCACTTTTATGAAATAAAACATTAACCATATAGCGCCGCTGTTGCTGGGACTGTTATCTACTTATTTGAAATTTATCGCACGGCAGATTTTGCAGCAAAGGTTGAAAAGTGTCAAACTGCAGGACGACGACGACGACCCCTTCCCTGCGACAGGAAGGACACACGCAGTTCAGCGTTTAACTCCAGCTGTGAGACTGTGAGTCAGTGCTCGGCGTACTCATGCACAAGGAATGTATCCGCGTGTGCTCCAGAACTGGGTGTGAGGTGATCCTTTATCAGAGTCTGAGAATACCACATTCAGCTCAGTGTGTTCATGGTCATGGTAACCCGATCATAACCCTCCGCCCCCTCTGTCGTCTCCCACACCCGAAAGTGTACAATGAATGCATCCCAGTTCCCTAATCAGTGGGTTGGGACCGTGTTTACATCGTGGCCTCGATAAATGCCGCCCCCGAAACAGCCAGAGAGCGCTGGTTCCCACACATAATAAAATACTTTACATTCCTCCACCCTGTATAATGGCAGCGGGCCTTTAGTGCAGCGCTGGCATCGCTGGAGGGAAATCACGGCGTGTGAAACAATGACCATTGAACTGCAGATTTTCCTGCCAGCGAAAGTCCTTGAGAGACTGCAAGTGTTCACACAACTGGCACAGTGTGTGCTGGTGGAAATAAAGCAGAGGTGTGTGGTCACTGTTTGTTTCTTGCCTCAAATGTTGCAGGAGAACAGAAGAACAGAAGAGAAGTCCTCAGAGAGAAAGAGAGAGAGTCTGTGTAGATAAGTGAAACAGATTCTGTTGCTCTTCACTGGAGTGATAACCTCAGGGCGACTTAACGCGGCCTGCGTGGTCACTCGTTATTCGCTGTTGTCAAAACAACAGCGGCGTCACCACACAGACGAGGCGACGCACTCGCAGGACATGACAGTGCACTTTGAGGGCTATTGTCAACGCTAATTTACCCTTTTTGTTCAGTTTTCACGGAGCGACGAGAAGTGTTTCCTTGGTTCTGTTCATTTGTTCTGTCTTTGAGGACACTACAGCAGTGTGACCACAAAGGATGAAACACTCTGGTCTTACGAGGGATTTCCCTTTTCTTGTCACTGCAGTTGCATGACATTAATCAAGTCAGATTATTATATAGAATAAGCAGAACTCCCAGTATTTGACTGGTAGAGTCTCAAATCAGCAGGGTTGATTCTCTGAGCTGCACAACTCACGTTTTTTTTAATAATTGAATGAATTTTTTTAATTCATTAAATTAATACCACGTCCCACTACCAGTGATTGTTCTACTCTGTGGTGGTTTTTTTTTGCTGGGTACAAAAGGAGAGGAAGAAGAAAACGGCAACAACGTCATCAACGGAGCTCAGTGTTGATAATGTTACAGTATTTTGAGTCTTTTAAAGGCGACTGAACGATTTTAAGGCACCAATGAAAGGAAGGAAGATGAATTAAACAAATATTGGGCACAAATGCCAACTCAGCTTGAAGCCACTAAAACTTGTGTGACCTGTGAAGTCATTTGATCTGGACGTAAATGCCAATTAAAAACATTCCCTCCGATCAAAAAAAACAACAACACAGAATTAAGCAGATTTTTTTTCAACCAATGGAATGATTAAAAACGTCGTCAAGGCCACCTGAACGAACTGTCGTGATGAATCATGATTAGCTTTTTCTTAATTGTGTTGGCCCTACGAGAGCAAATTGCCATTTGAGTTAGCCTCGCTATATTTCTATGTCCTCTGTTAATAAACCAAAATATTAATGATGTCATTCAGTGAGGGCAAGTGTGGCTCAAGACAAACCAACCGGACTTAAACAAAGAGAAATCTATTTCGCTGCTGCCTTTGAGTGCCGCTGTGATGGAGGAGGGATCCTCCATCACACTGGAGGTGGACAATATTGATTTCCACCCCAACATATCAGCAAACTGATTTATTTGTCTCTTTTTGAATGCGGGCGCACAAACCAATTCACAAACCTCCATCAAAAAACATGGCGAGAGCGTCCTGAGCGATCACAGTGTCTCATACATGTCTGCTCAAACACACACACACACACACACACACACTTCATCCTCAAGGTCAAGGGCTGCCGGGAAGCGGGCGCTCCTCGCCGCCTGCCTGATGGACCTGACACCACGACACCCCGTGCACACACATGTTGATCTGTCCCCAGACGTGGCCTGACAGCGGCGCGTGAGGCCGCCGCCGCCGCCGCACTAAACAGCCGGCGCATCTCAATGAGGGGATCTCACGTGTTTGGGTGGGACAGGAAGTGCAGGCTGGACAAGCATCAGCCTGTGGAGTGTGTAATCCAAAACCAGGCCAATGATTATCTCCCCTCCCCACAAGCGCTGACTCAATTCTGATTTATGATTCGAATGAATATCGATTTTCCACGAGCTGCTGCCCCCTCCCCCCCCCTCTTCCCTTCCATTTCTCCTTTTAACAAAAGAGTGAATGATGTATGTGCATTGATTTCCAATCAATTACTTTTATTTTCATTTTATTTAAGCTTGGACAAATTTTCCGAGGCCCCCGCGGAGGGCAATGCATCTCTATCTATAGTGCTGCACCTCATTACCTCCTGGCCTTCTGATGGTAAGCAGGGAAATAATGAGGGGGCGTTTGTTTCTGCGTCCCTCACGTCTGTCACGTCTTTGGGTCGTTTCATTAAATAAAACAAGCGCACATGGTATCTGTAGGTTAAATGTAGGCGTTTTAATTCTAGCATTTTTAATTTTTAATGCTACTGGGTTTGAAATTAAACAACACCAATGAATTATGGGCGTTTTTCTCACCAAGCTCCAAGATGAGCTATACATGTGAACATAACAGATGTTCAGCTCCCTGCTATTAATAATTAATTAGCATTTTGTGTTTCCAACACTGTATTCATACTTTTGTACATGTGTAAGACCCCTACACTGCCTGAAATAAACAACTATATTACTTTTTTTCCATTTGTAAAATAATATTAAATAACAATAAATAAATAAGATCTGTTATTACAATTGTCTGAGACAATCGTTACCAAATGGAATCTGTGAAAGGTTTTCAGGTTTAATGATCACATTAATCATAACACTTAAAATGAGACTTCACAGTGAATTCATTTTCAAATTATTACAAGGGTAATACATCAGGAGGTTACCAAGGGTATTTTATTGTAGAAAAATAACCAAATACCTCAGGTCAAGAAAATAGAATGAGTTTAAACTCACCGAGTCGTAGAAGTGACAACTCATCAACACGACCGTTCCGACTGGAGCTGCCTTGTGATTTTGTTTTCTCTAAAATTGTGAGAAAAAAAAAAGAGAGCAAAGCATTTTAGCTCGACAGTGACAAACAATTTATGGATCAGAGAAACAATTGAAAACTCATTTTCTGTCAATTGTCGTGATTAATCAAATAATCAATTCAACTTCCCTTTATGTTGAGTAAAACTACTTAGCTGTAATCGTTTCTCCCCTGTGCACATTATTAAAGCCAATGTAGTATATGCACAAACTCAGGTTATGCAAAAATAAATAAAGAAATAAACTGTTAGAACAAGTCAGTGATTGGGTTGACAGTGATGCATTAAAATGGGTCATCCTGTAATTGCTCTTCCCTGTGTCTACTGGCCGGGCTGGGATTACATAACAATGATAAAGCTGCGGACCTGGCCTTCCAAGATAAAAAGCTGCCGTGCAGGACCCAGTGCATTCTCTAAATGCTTCATCTAAGAGGCCCTCTGAAGGAAGTGATTACTGCAGTGCTGCCCAGTAATGCTCCAGTGGGACCCGGTGTGTGCGCACGCCGTTATTCATCAAACGCGTACAGTGTAAGCCTTGGCAACTTTGCAAAAACGCACCAATAATGAGCGGGCAGATCGCGCCGTGACGATACGCTGCGCACGAGGTCACATTTCATGCACTTTTTTTCCGAAATGGACATGGACTTGGTGACTTTTTACTCTTCAGAGCAAAGTGTCCGGTGGGTCCTGTGGGGACATAATGAATAGCCCCATTAGTAACATAAAAGCAAAGAAGAATTCCTCTCCGGGGCTACTGAGGCCAGCTCAAGGCTTCACAAGACATCCCATCGCCATATGACTACATCAGATGCTATGGGTGACACATATGGCCTCACAGCTGAGAGCAGCACAAAGGACACTCAGTTGTCTACTCGGGGTGGTAACACCGAAATACTGCCTCTCTGGAGACAATGAGGCTCCTGTGTAGAAAATGTTGTTTATCCCATCGGGCCATGTTGTACCAGGTTGCGGCGCGAGTTAACGCTCTGAACTTGTGCAAGCGCTGCAGGAAGAGGCGCCGCCGTGGCACGCGAGCGCTTCTGCAACGAGGAAATGATAAGAATAAGTCGGTGACGTCGCGCCACTGGCCAAATATGCAATGGAATGCCACTGGAATGAAGCGCCATTCATTCATTCATGAGGAGAGACGGCCGAGTATCGCCAGACAATAGTGAAACTGTGAACATCACTTGTTTTCACTTTGATCGACGCCTCAGACTGAGGAGCAGACTCTGTCAACTTTAGAATCCACTTGTGTTTTGCCCTCTAAGGTTATATCTAAATAAACAACATTCTGAAACACCGACATCCACAAACTCTCTTTTTCCTGAGGTCACACAGCTGGAGTCTGCGAGAAAACATTTAATTCTTAACGAGTCTAATACGTTTTTCACCCTCACCTCGAAATAAACTCTATTCTGGAAGTTATAACACCACCTGACCTCTATTATACATTCATATCTATACAGATTCAATAGACCTACAGCTTTAACAAGAAGTAGAAAGAAATGTCTGTCTTATTATTGTGGGGATTTTTTTTATGAGTCATGTCTTAAACATAGTCTTAACCATGTGGCCATAAAAACATGGGTGTATTAATTACTGTTCCGTGTAAACGAGTAGTATAATAAATAGAACACTGAGTAGGTTGATTCACTTCCAGTTCTGCTTTCAGTGAAAAGCATTAGTCTGAAATAGCAGCTGTAGTAGAACATTTTGTCACATCAGTTTGAAACTATTATTATTGATTCTTTTTCTCCTTTTTTATAATAACTTAACAATGCTATAAACCTCTGCTTTTTTTTTTGCAATATTAATTACACCTCAAAAGCAAATTAAGATAGGAAAAGTTGTTTTCAACTCATGACAAGCTGCTCGTGTACGCCTCAGCCAGTCAGTCAAGACAAAAAAGAACAGCGAGCTGAGGAAGACTAACGTTTCCTATAAACTCATATGACACAATGACATCTTGCTGTGCATTAGTCACAGTGTCTTGGGACACGCTCTCACTGAGAGGAACTTTCAGAGGCTGATGTCAACACATGCACTTCTTCACTACACTTCCAGCTCTTGGTGAACTCATCACCTTCAGAGTTCAGCACAGAGAAAGGATCTCCCATCAGGCCCAGTGGCACCCAAGGAGTCATATGTAGTTTATTTATTTATTTTTATTTTTTTCTTCCTCATTTCTTTTAAGCTTTATTTATATATATATATATATACATATATATATATACATATACTGTATATACATATATATATATATATATATATATACATATATATATATGTAGGATTGAGAACAGCTAAATTACTGGCTGAGGTGGAGGGGATACGGTGCATTCCATTTGTAGTAGGAGCTCGAAATGTCCAAGGTTACAGAATAGGGAACATCCTCCCGACCTTGGATGATTAAAACGGAGCATTGTGACATACCTTGAGTTCAGGTTTCCAGGATACACGACTGCAACCATTCAAACACGGCTACTTTCAGCACGTCTGTTGTATTCGATTCACAGAAAATCGGTCGTACACACAGTAATGTTTCATTTTTCAAGTAAGGTTAAATTTTAAATACAACATGTCATACAGAGCAGGGGTGTCAAACGTATGGCCCAGGGGCCAGAATCGGCCCGCCAGAGGGTCAAATCCGGCCCCCAGGATGAATTTGTGAAAATTTCACATTATTAATGTCAACAATATTTTTCAGATGCTTCATTAAATGTAAAACCAAGGGAAAATTGTTGTTGTTTATAGGTTATTATAAGTTATTATAAGTATATAAGTATTGTCTAACAATGGCTAGCCCGACATACTTTTGCATTTCCGACTTCTTAACTTGAACGCGGTGAACTCGGGGGATGATTTCACTCCCAGTTCCGGGTGCTAGTGTAAATGGAGCACATGTCATAGCATAACTTAGAACTTCAGTCCCGCTTTCTATTTCATTTTCCCACCGTGATAATCCACAGACAGATGGGAAACAACGGGGAAGTGAACTGACAGTCAGTGAGTGAAAGATCAGCCACAAACAGCTGTTTCCATGCTCCTCCCTCCCCCAGCTGGGGCTGATGAATTTTGAGAATCATTCATAAATTTAAACGATATTTAGCACGCTGCTAATTAATGTTAATACTTTAACTAATGCATATTTAATAGGGCTGGACAATGTGGCTCAAAAGGTTACCGCAATAAAACTGTTCATACCAGTCTATTGAATTTTAACATGACGAACGACTGACGAAACCATGTAACTGTGGTTTTTAATTCTTTTGATGAACAGAAAAAGAAACATGACATACATTCATCTGTGGCTTTCCTCAAATTGTGTTTGTGTAGTGAAATAATATTTTATCATTATGTAGAGATTGAGCGATATGAGGTTTTTTTTTATGGCTTATGTTCAAACTTTAGAAACCAGAGCAGCTGATGACTAATATGATGCCGTTTGTTTTTACTTTTTACTTGTTTTGACTGTTTGGCTGATTTTCTTTGCTTATTTTTAAATCCATCCCATAAAACACAACAGTTTAATACTAATAAAATAAGTGATACACACAATAGCTTCACTTATATGCTCCAATCTGCCTTTTATCTGAAATATATTTCAGATAGAAAATAAAGCATAAACAAAATACTAATTATGATGATGAAATAAGCCTTTAAAAAATTTAAAATAAAGTTATGGGTGGAAAGAAAATAACTTTTTAAGTCAAGTTTTACAAACAAAAAAGGTTTAAAATCATGTGGTGCAGAGCTTTTCTTTATTACTTTTCATTGTATAGTATTATGTAACACACATGTAACGTGATGCTGTTTATGACACTGAGCTGATGTTTGTCCTCGTTTGTATCACCAAACTGTGATGTTGTTTTTAAAAAAAACAACTATTTTTATTGTGTCAGTGTTTTGTTTTTGTTTTTGTGTGACTATTTTTCTTTTTGTTCCATTTCATTTCATGATAAAAGAAGAAAGTGACTTCATCCTGGTGTCGGCACACATGTTTTCCAGAGCAGAGCGAGAACACTGTCGGCTCACAAGCGCTGTCTGTGGTCAAACATGAAGACTGTGCACAAACGCAGCTCGTCAGTCGCTTATATACGCAGCTATAAATAACCAGCCAATCAGCGGCGAGCTACTGGGAGTCAAACGAGCCAATGAAAACCGAGAAGGGAGCACGTTAAGTGAGAGGCGGGCGCTGATTGGTCGCCTGTGATATCATTTGCCAGCCCTTACGCTGCTCGCCTCTGATTGGCCGCGGTCTCGCAGGCGTAACGCTGCCGCGAGGAGGGCGGAGGATCGCGGGCAGGAGGAGGAGGAGGGAGGGCAGTGAGGTTTGAATAGGGAAGTTTGCGGAGCGCAGTTGTTCCCCATCCAGTCCTGTGACGGTGTTTGCAAATACACAGAGCGAGAGAAGAAGAAGAAGAAGAAGAAGAGGAGGGGGGGACTGACGGACGCGGACTGAAGGCTCCTCGTCTCCTGCTGCTGCTGCTGCTGCTGCTGCTCGAACACAGTCGCCTGGTTCAGTCGCGTCGCAGGAGGATCGCGCTTGTTCTTCTTCCACTGAGGAGGTTTAAAACTGACATATTCACATACATTATATCAGAACATCGCAAGTGCAGCTCTTAAACGGGAAAAATGGATGTTCTACCGATGTGCAGCATCTTTCAAGAACTTCAGATAGTTCACGACACGGGCTATTTCTCAGCTTTACCGTCACTGGAGGAGTACTGGCAGCAGGTGAATATCAGCTGTTTCTTCCCTTAAGTCTCTCTACAGGTTTGACATTGTGCAGCAAAGCGGAACTCATTGTTTTCTTGTTCATTTCTTTTTTCTTTTTTTTTTGCTTTAATACATTCACTGGGAAGTTGTTATCTCGATATCTTTAAAACATAATACGATAATGTAAGAGTTGTGATACCGATGCACGTACAGTAGGGTCGCGTGTGAGCCGCCGCAGCAGCGTTATCAGCGCGGTTTGTGAAGTTTCTGGCAGGCTGAAGTGGGATCAGTGTGTCAGTCTGACAGCTGGAAGTCACAGCTCTGCCTCGGCGCTCAGAGAGCGTGAGAGATGAAGCATGCTGCTGTATGTTCAGCATGATCTCCCCTCCTCTTCTTCACCAGAGCCGTGTTCACCTCCAGCACGCGCTGCTGCTCAAACACAGCAGGAAGTAAGAGTTTGAATTTAGTGATTCAAACTCAAAAGAGGCGGTGTTTGCACAGGATCTCCTCCCCAGCTCATGAGGAAATCACATCATGTATTATATGTACATGTAATACATGATTGTGTGTGTGTTTTTTTGTTTGTTTATTATTATTTCCACTTCCTCTCTATCTGTCTTGTTTCTGCTTTCTGTTTATTTTACTTTAAATAAATCCATTCTGCATCATCATGTGATTTCAATGGGCTCCTCTACATGATGCCACCAAATGTCAGCCATGGCCAATTCTTTTTTTCGCATGGGTAGCTACAACAAGCACAGCTGGAAACATGCTGCTGCTGCTGCTGCTGCTGCTCATGGAGCCCAGAGGAAAATATGTATTCCACATCTGCCTGTGTCCAAGCAGCCTCTTCCTTTTCAACTTTAACAGCCGTCTGTAGTGAACTGGAGCTTCTTTTTTCATTGTTGAGTGGCTGACACTAAGGAAGGATGTGATTGCATGTCAGTGGTACGCAATGAGGAAAGGCAGCTGAATGGCTCATGGTGGAGGAGGAAGTCGAGCGGCTTCCCTTAAAAGGACTCTCAAATTGGCTGAGTGCTGAAATGACAGTGCATGCACTCAGGTTGGCGGTGAAAAGAAGTAAAGGGGGGGTCAAATGACAGCAGGTCAGTCTGAGATGGCAGGTACATGCCACAGTGAGTGAGGCGAGGCTGGATTTTTGTGAGAACTTGCGCTGTCAATTTGTGAAACGACGAAAATAGTGAAAGAGTCATATTGGAGGAGATGAAATCAGCAATTATTTGACATTTTGACAAAATGATTCTCTTTTGTTAACTGGCTAATCAGTTAATTGACTCGGCGTTGCTCTTTTCATGTATGTATGATAAAGATATGTTACAGTTGTCCAGGGGAATGTGTGCATGACTCATTCTCCTGCTCTGAATGAATCTCCTCAGTTCATCAGTTCTCACTCTCATGTTTTCATTCAACCAGACATGTTTGGAGTTGGAGCGCTACCTGCAGAGCGAGCCTTACGTCTCCACCTCCGACCTCAAGTTCGACGGCCAGGAGGACCTCTGGAGCAAGCTGATCTTGGCCTGCGGGGACAAGGCCAAGGCCGAGTCCGACCCAAAGTTGCCCACAGCCCACGATGAGGACAATCAGGATAGCCAAATCTTGGATACCAACAGTGTGAATTCAGACGCCAGCAGCGAGGCCTCCGACAGTTCTGAGGAGCTCTCGCCCACACACAGCTTTACCTCCAACCCCCTGGGCTCTGTCTTGGTTGGCTCTGGACCTTTTAGCCCCTCCGTCATTAGCACTCCGCCATCCTCGCCGGAAGCCAACTCCGAACCCGGCGCCGTCACGAACGGCTGGGCCGCCACGCACGGCGAGTTGCACTTGCCGGTCAAAATCAGGACCGGCGGCGTGGCTAAGACGGCGGACAAGACGGGACTCACCTGCGGGGACGCGTCCCCGGACGGCAGGAGGCGCGTACACAGGTGTCACTTCAACGGTTGTCGCAAGGTTTACACGAAGAGCTCCCACCTCAAAGCACACCAGCGCACTCATACAGGTGAGTTCAGACGCCATATGTGTGGAATGTCTAAGCTGAAGAAGGAACTCAAAGTCTTTGTTTTTTAAAGTTCATTCATAAAAGTTGAAGAATTTCCGCTTTTATTGAGCAGTGAAGTGGTTCTTTCATGGTAAATGTATTGTCCATGCATTGTGTAATGTAATTAAAGGCCCACGTTGCTCGATGTCCTCAGCTGGAGGGTTGTGCGTATTAGCTCTGCATGGCTGGATACCTAAACTGTGACCTAATCTTTCTGGAATGTGACTCACTGAGCCAGTGAGTGAGTGAGGGAGCGAGGGAGGGAGGGAGGGGAGAGAGAGAGGGAGGGAGGGGGAGGGGTTGCACATGGCAGATAAAAGGACTTCAAAACAGATTGAGTTTCACCATGGGAATGGGGTGAATGGTTGTTGGGGGGGGCAAGGGGGCCCCTGAGTGGGAGGCCTCTGAATGGTCATTTGAGTGTTTTTCTTATTTTTGTTTAGAGGCGTAAATTTGCACATGTGGTTTGTTTTAGTGAATACACACATTTGTGTGTGTGTGTGTGTGTGTTTGTAGCCACACTGCATTGCTGTTAGCATTCTTAGCATGTTTCATAAATAGAGCTAGTGGTCGAACAGGTTTAGCAGAATCCGGGTCTTGAATGACCTGTCGGCACCCGTGTCATGTGGCCTGGCCCCGGGGGTGATTGATTTGAATTTATTTAAATGACAACAGTGTAGGGCCTGACCAATCATGAGCCTGTGCAATAAACACTCTGTGTGTGTGTGTGTGTGTGTGTTTGTGTGTGTGTGTGTTTAATGTTGGGTCTCAACTCATCCTCACTCATGTCCCATTTTTCCACCGTAGGTGAGAAACCATACAGGTGTTCATGGGAGGGCTGCGAGTGGCGTTTTGCACGAAGCGACGAGTTGACCAGACACTTCAGGAAGCACACTGGGGCAAAGCCATTTAAATGCAGTCACTGTGACAGGTAAGGCTGACGTGTAGTACGTCAACAAAGACCGCGAAACACACCCGCACGCCGATGCCTCTTCGTTCACGAAGCATATAATCATGTTTAGATGAAATGCCAGAGACGTTTTGGAACTGTGTCACCGTTGTCAAACGCACCACCCAGTACTTATCACAATTACACATATGTCTCTTTAGATTCTTGGGTTTTGTGGAGACAGCTAATATTGACACCATATCAGGTTTCACAGAAGTCTGATATTCTTATATTTACACACAATTTTATGTCCACATTTAACCTTATTAGACACCAGTAGTGACCACAGGTTATGTTTAATTGTCCTATTAAATGTCCAGATTGATGTATATCTCTGGAACAAGTGGAAAAACAGATCAAATTTGTTGCCTGACTTGAATTTTATTTCTAACACATTGTCATTATCGCTCTTAACAAATCCATTATCAGTCGACTTATACGCAAATAAGCGTAGTTTCAATTCAGACTCTGGGAACTGATTGAGGAAGAGCATTATTTTCGATGACAAGTCAAACGTGGATGTTATGAAGTCGTGCACGGCAGACGTTTTGAAGGGTCACGTAAGGAAAATCACTGGCGTAAATAATTAAATAAGACATGGCTGAGTTCCATTTAGCTTCCTTAGTTTCGGGGTGCATGGCTCACTCTCACACTGTCCTGACGTGCGTAGAATCAGCAACACCTTTTCCTGCTCTTCCTTCTAAAACATGTCAAAATGGCCGCTGAGCGTGTGCTGACCTGTGTTTAAACTAAATGTCACAAAAAGCAGATTTCGCTCAGTGCATCATGTCTGACTTCCTGCCCTCCTCCACTCTCTGTCCCCAGATGTTTCTCCAGGTCTGACCATCTGGCTCTTCACATGAAGAGGCACATCTAGGAGCAGGGGCGAGCACCAACCGAGCAATGCAGCGAAGGGTGAACGTGTTCTTTTTTTTTTTCCCTTTTTGGTTTTTTTTTCTTTTCTTTTAAAGAAGAAAAAAAAACAACAAACGCCGTCTCCCGACGTGTCTCTTGGTTGAACTGTCCCAGAGCAGAGTAGCGGGAGTGTGTTCCAGCCAAAGCATGCCGTTTTGCACCATACTGAAACCCAGTGCCTCCGGGACCTCTCTTTGGAGAAAGGCGCTCTGAAGGTTGTCTGTTGCAACAAGAGGACAAAATCATAGATGGGGAAGAATTAGATTCCATTTTAGAAGGACTTCAACTCACACAAAAAAAAGACACAAGAAAAAAAAAAAAAAGACACGCAAATGGAGTGAATGATTTGTATGTATGGTGCATGATGTTTTGGGGACATCTCCCGGACAGCAGATACACTGGTACTTTAAAAACCTGTCTGAGGTAAAGCATGTGTGCACTGTGAATGTCTGAGATTGGACGCCGAGCCGCCGCCGCCGCCGCCGCCACCGCGGAGAAGCAGGAGGAGAGGTGGATTGGTGGATTGGTGGATTGGAGGAAGCGGGGCTGGTACCAATGTTGCTGTGGACTGAATGGGTTTCTGCGGGAAAACTTTTCCACTCCGTGTTTCCCTGGTGGCAGAGTGGAGGACGAGGCAGTGAGGAAGTTCCTGCCTCTCTGTCTGGCACCCACACTTAAGGGAGAGAGGGGGGTGTCTCCAGTTCTTTGGATTTGGAGGCCTTGGTTTTCGACCAGAGAGGGAGTGGACGTGTCACCTTCTAGTCAGTGACCCAGGACCAAAAACTCCCCCCACCGTCCTCCTCCATGGCACTGTATGACAGGAGCTTTTTTTTTTTTATTTTATTTTATTTTATTTTCGGTGTTTTTGGTGCAGCTACTAAATGTGCAATGTGTTATGTAGCCTGGTTTCTTTTTTTTTTCTTCTTTTTTTTACAAGCTACAAAGCTCATTTGTAGTCGAATTGTATAAGCTGTGTGCTTAGAGGTATAACACAACTATACTATAACTTCAGTATCATAGACAGGTGTTGCATGGTTCTAGGGTTTGTTCACTTCCTGTTTCCACTGTAATCAGGACTGCAAATAGTTTCAATAAAAGTGCAGCTAAAAATGCGAAAAACGGTTAAATGTTACAATATTGTACATAAAGCCTTGATGATTTCCTCTCATTTTTAACGACATCATCCTCTTCCTCCTCTCGGGTTCGTCATCGAGGCCCGGAGATGTCACCACTTGCTTGCTCATTTCCTCATTCATCCTAAGCCTTGAGGACTAATTTTGATTTTTTGTACTTTCTTTTCTATCTAATAATGCACTGTTGACCTTAATGGTGCCTTATGCAAGTGACTTGACCCCGTGGTGGCGCTTGTTTTTTTTGCTCCCCTCGGGAAGTCACATTTATTGTATGGGTGATTTGACAAGCTTGATTAAGGCTCAATTACACATTAACTCACACCCCTTTTGTGCCGTAATGGAAGCTGCCACCGTCTATTGCGGTGGTTAATTGTGTTGTTAAATTGTAAATGTCCGAAAAAGAACCCCCCCCCCAACCTTTTCCCCCATTCACTTGCTTTTTTTGAATCGGAAAAGCAGTTTCGGTTGATGTATATCACAATAATGTAAAAAAGAAAAGACAAATGCTGTATGTGTAGAGCACTTAAATTCATTTATTAAAGCTGTTAACTACTGTGTAGTATGTACTCACGTCCATCACACTCAGTTCCAAGGTACAGAACAACCAGACTTGGTTACCTAACAGTTTTCTTTTCTCTCACAGTTCATCCAGTGCTGCTCCTTAAATCTGTATCCCTCCACGCGAACACGCCATCCTCTCCCGTCCCCGCTCCGTCCCCGCGAGTGGGACCGGAGAAAAAGCTAAAGATTTATTGTAATTAACAGGCTGCAGTCAGACAGGCCTCGCCTTGTTCTGCCTCACAGTAATGAATTGCTAAAGGCTTTGTTGGCATGGAATCTGTCACAGACTGCTGACTGTGTAGGTTGGTTATTGACCTGTCTGGGGAGCGTTGTTTTAGCCAAGCTGCAACAGTATTATGAAAACCACAGGAGCGAGCGGGGGAAGGGGAGGGGAGGGGGGGTAGAAATCAAGCATCGAACGTTGCACGTGGAAATTTGACGGAATAAAAACACACATGATGGTGTTTGTTTTTTTTTCCATTGGACGTGGATGGATACAGGATTTAAGGTGGAGACAAAAATGAGTGTTGGGATTCTACTTTTATTACTGCTTCTGAATACAGTGACGTGTGCCACCTGCTCCCAGCGCCCTCGCTGTAGGAAATCCGATGTTGCGGCAAGTTGCACAGTGGCACGCTACAACATATGGATTTCAGATCAGCGGGTGAAAGAGACACGATGGGTGCAAACTTGAAACTGCTTGCCGCGATAGATCGGGGAGTGTGCTGGCATTGCCGTCTGTGGGCAAAGAGAAGGAACATCCATTCTGTGAAAACAGCAGCCAATACTGTTCCAAGTGGTAATTGAGCCTTGATTTAGCCCCATGTTAGCTCGCATCTATTACACTTTCCATCATCCTTCTTCATCCCACTGCCCCATCTCTTCTGTCACGCACACACACGGCTCTTTGTTCTCAACTGAATCTTTGTATAAAAAGAAAAAAAAAAGACAACTTTTGTAAAATTGTTATGTTTTTGCTTTATGAAATTTTTATTTGAAATTGTTTTGCAAAATTGTTATATTTCTGTATGAATGTATTTTTTATTGGAATAATAAGAAATTCTTATCTGACTTTGGCTTGCTTCCTTTGTATCATTTGTTAATTCTCCTCAGTTATGCTTCGTTATTGTGAAAGCCCCCGTTTTTTCCTTTATTGTTGCCTGTGGGAGGTTTGCAGCTTGTTGTGGGGGGGGTGTTAGTGAATGGCTGCATTTCAGCTGCACCCTGCCCTCCAGTAAAAATGGACCAAATTAGATTAGGGTGTGAGCACCGAGGGTGCATACCTGACATTTTGAATTTGTCACTTCAAAACAAATTAGAAACGAGATCTTTGTAAAACCTTTACTTCCTCCAGACTTAAAAATAGGGTTGGGTATCAAACTTCAATACTTTTGTGGTATTGATTGAACTTAGGGCTCGGTATCGAACTTTAACACTTTTGTGGTATTGACTGGGTATCGAACTTCCTCTGTATCACCAGATATTAAAAAAGAGTTGAAATTAGATGTCAAATTTCAGTAACGAAGGAGCTCATGTCCGAAATAGGAAGAGGAAAACGCAGTTTGACGTGTGTGTGTGTGTGTGTGTGTGTGTGTGCTGGTATTTAATGAATGAACGTGTGTCAACAAGATCTAAAGTGCAACTATGAGAGCAGAAACGTTCAGGTCAGTTTAAACTAAAGTTTAATGTACTGTGTAGAGTAAAAAAAAAATAATACAAATAAAATACTTATATAGATATAGATGCTGTATCACACATGTTTAATCAATGCCTCGCCCGACTCTCATATGAGGAATGACATTTTCAGGAGAAACGTGACGCAGTCCTGTCGCAAACTTTCAAGTTCAAACACACCTTCCTTCTTAAACTCAACTTAAGTTTCCGTGAAACCTCACTGCAGTGGTTTCAATCCTGCAAACGAGCGACCGCTCACTCCTCAGAGTGAGCCAGCTCTCATCAAAGCGGTATAAATAATTTATCTCCATCTCTTACAGCCCATGGCATTTAATTAGAAAGCCGCTTTTATACATTTGTTAGATAATTACTCTACTTGACACAGATAATGATACCAAACAGCAGTGGATAAAGCAAAGAGCCTGCTTTTAGTTGGAAACTAACAAGAAAACAAAATATATAAAAATAAACCTAACTAGCTGTCTGCTCCCCTGCTTATAGTGATGACCTAGAATGGGCAGGCAACTTATTAGCTCCTCTGATTTCCAGTAAAAGCCCTGTGGTTTATAAATGATGCCTTGCCTGCACTTGGTAATTAAGCTTGCTCTGGAGAATCCCCACTTTGGAGTGGTGAAGAATGTTGTTTTTTTTTTTTTGCTCCTTGATCTCCCATAACTGCCGCCCCACTTGATTTGTCAACTTCAAATGTACCTGCGATGCATAATGCATGGCTGAAGAGCAGAGCGCTGGAGTCAGAGAAGCACTCCATGTCCAAACGCCTCACTCAACCCGCTCTTGGAGAAAATCCTGCAGGCTCAGATTCTTGCCTTTAACCTCTGAAGTTGGCACCGGGAACATGTTGCATTTCATTTCCACGCAGCTGAGTCACATCCTGATGAGAGACACCGAGCATCGTCTTCTGAGGTGGATAGTTTCTCGTAAATGCGTATGCAGCGATCACGTCCTCCAGATGCTTTCCCACACTGATACTGTAACTCCGCGTAAACCCGTGTGGATGACTTGGAACAATTATTCGCTTGTCGACGTTAGCGCCGCGTATCCCCCCCCGGAGAGGTTTTGTACATGTAGCGACTAATCACCGGTGGGAACTGCACACGTCAGTTTACTCAAGTGTCGTACTTAAAGGAGCAATAGGCAAGTTTTGTGTCTCTAGCTGGTGGAAGAAGCCGTGTTTCTATCAAGTGGAAAGGTTTGTCACAGTACGGGTTGAGTGAAATGGTACGGTTAGGTGAGGGTGGAGCTAGACCGGCTCCACCCATGACAGTCAGCTGACTGGGCGACAGAAAAATGGACAAACAGCTGCTGGATCGTGTCCGATTGTCCCGCTACATATCTCGCCGACGCAGCCATTGGGCACATCCTGTGCTCCGCATCTAGCAAGTAAAGCTAGAGCTCTACCATTCCAAACCGAACCGTACTATGATGGAAAGAGTTAAAAAAATCAAAAAATATGGCTGCATGTAACTAACGAGTGATGTTCTTTTAAAAAAAAAAAAAAATTACAACTGAAAGTCTAAGCAACATCATCCCATGTAGTTTAAGCCCGTGTGTAAAATCAAGCAACATTTATCAGGGTAGTTCCCTGACACAGCTGGACATCACTCACTCTTCCCTTCCAATTACATAGAGACCGTATGTAGCCTTCAGTTAGCAGCTAAACTCACAGATGTTTACTTTGCACTTCAATCGGACTCATGTTATTGTTGTGTTGTCATTAAAAAAATCTGCGCCATCTGGGCCCGGCGCGACGTTAAACCGGAAACTGCTTATGTGCTAGTTTTGATCAACCAAGAATATGATATGTAATATGAGCCGAAACTGCACAATAAATACAATAGCACTTGTACTGCAGTATATTTTTTACTGCGGAGTCAAGAGTCTCAGTCAGCTGTTGCCAGGGCTGCGTGAGGAGTGTGACCATTTGATAAAACTAAAACATGAATAAGCCATCCCATAATGGTTTTGCCCGGTCGCCATTGTTTTCCACACCAGCCGAGGGCAAATTATTGTCATGTGATGAACTGCGTTGCTTGCAGTGAGGAGACATGAGCGTGTTCATGTGTCCACCTCAGTTTATCCGTTATCATTGAATCTCAATGACTCTCTCTCCCTCTCTCCCCCTCTCTCTCCCTCTCTCCCTCTCTCTCTCTCTGCTATATAATTGCAAAAACAGATTTCTATTTTATCATTCCCTTTCATGCAGAAGGCCTTCCCCTAGTGGATTGTAAAATAAATCATTATCCAAAATTGCTGTGAATTAAAAGACGTGGAGCAGGAGTGAGAGATTGTTTCGCCCGTCTCTCTCTCTCTGTCTGTCTCTCTCTCACATACACACACATGCATGCACACATGAACACACAGGAGAAAATGGACTGTGATGGAGGCACACAGTCGGTTAAATGAGGGGAAATAATCAGGAAAGAAGAGGTTATCAGACTCTGGGCCTGGTTCATTCAGTCAGTCAGACTGCAAGTCATCACATATGCAGACTTTTCTCTGAAAGCTCCAGCGTCAGGGCTTTCTCCCTCTCTCTCTCCCTCTCTCCCTCTCTCTCTCCCTCTCTCTGTCTTTCTATTAATGGAGTCTATTAGGACTTGGCTTGTCGGGGAAATAGGGCTGAAATCTGAGGTCAGTGACTCTCCTTTATGTCCCTGCCTGTGGCGCACCACAGCTGCGGTCGCCACCACTGTGCCATAATCGGCATCATTACTCCTCGCCATCATCGCCGCGGCCGCTCGCCGCCTTGGCGCGCCCGTCAGTCCCATTTCAATCCTCACTGTCACCGTTATCTACAAAAGCACGAGTATCATCAGTACGATTGTTATTCTGCTTCCCCAACATTCCTCCTCCTCCTCCTCTTCCCTGGATTCTCCCTTGAATTATGCATATTTCCTTAAACGAACCCCCATGGTAAATTAGATTCAACACCTAATTACCATGTTGCAATTAGCTGCAGAAATGAGAGGGGATCTAAGAACATTGCCCACAACAAAGTGAGCCAGATTAGGAGTTGTTTTCTCTGTCTCTCTCTCTAATGTTTTGTTTTGTGTTTAAGGCCGAGGAAATAAGACAAGCTGCCGCGTCGCCGTGCAGATTAATTTCTGACAGAAACTGTAAGATCATCAATTCTTTTGAAATGCAAGACGCAATCCTCGAGAAAAAGAGGCAACCGAGGAAGAGATTCGTGCAGGAGGAGTCGCGAGAGCCGGCGGCGCGGGGGTAAAGGGGGATGAGCAGCACGTACCGTCGCGATGAGACTCTGTCGACAGTTGACAAATGGAATTAGATAGAATAGGCGACAGTATGTATCAGTATAAATTAATTAATGAAGAAAAAAGAAAAAAAACGGGGGGAATTCAGCTGACTAACAAGCGTGCTCATCAGCGATAATAGACCCAGAGAGTTCACGCTGACTCCTCAGCAGATGTATCTCCCAAGCCCAAGGTAAATGAGTCCATTTGAATACAAATCCGGGTCGACCCGGGTCACCGTCATAATTGTCTGTGGTAATTAGATTCACTCTCCGAGTCTCTGGCTTGTGTCACTCCGGCAGACGGGAGCAGTGCACTCAGGAGGACAGACCAAAATACACTGTTAGCCTCTGGAGCCGGGGGTCGAACGGTCAAGAGAGAGGTGAGTACAGGAGAGAGCACATTCCCACATAATGGTCCCCGGCGTAATGTTGTTTTTGTCCCTGGCCTTTCCCACCTCATTAGGGCATTCTTTGGGGGTCACGTTGCTTTCTGAGCGATAGACGCGATGCCTCGGCGTTTTATGTACACACCAACAATCCCGGTTGTCGCGGCACTGCCGCGGCACACGGCTGTCAATTCCAAGTAACACGTCGGCAAGCGTGGCTTTGTGTCAGCGTCAGTGCGTTGACCAAAAATAACTGCATTGTCACTCGCAGCGTCTCCGTTTTCAGCCCACTTGCCCACGAATCGCGCAGCTGGTCCCCCCGATCCGACGAGCGGGGATTTTCATTTACAAGATCTAAAGCGAGATGTCAAGCTTTATAAAAGCTGGTATGATTTTCAATTTCTACCACTCTGTTGAACAGGTAGTGCGCAGAAACAGTCATTAGCTGAAGTCAAGGTCTGCGGTGCTTTGAAAAAAAAAACTCCTCGCCTCTCTTCTACAGGTTAACAGTGTGCAGTCGCATTAATCACCATGACAACTGCCTCCTGACTATGCCATGTGCCTGGCAGAGAGAGAAGAGGAGAGAGACGGCGATAGCCTCATGACAAGATGTGTTTTAATTTCACACCATGTGAATATTTTCACTTCAAACATGTGCAGCTTTGGGCTTGGCAAAAATTGCAATTATTACATGAAAACTTGGGGTCACTGTCGGTTGTATTCCATTTTGCTTTTGAGCGTCCGTGTCATCTCTGTCTTAGAAACCCAGAAACGTGAGTGTTGCACACTCCCACAGACTGTGTTATGCTTTTGAGACACAGACTGTCCTTTAAAATAAGGACAAATAAGACAAAGTAACTAACCACAAGCAATAAATTCCTCCACTCCGGTAAAACGCGTGTGCGAAACAACTGTAAACCTCCCTGCAGTCAATATACACTTGTTTTCTGCAGCCAAAGCTGCTGCTGCCGCTTTACAAAGTTGTTTTTTTTTGCAGCGCTGAAACTAAAAAAACACCATTTTCCATCAGGAAGACCTGTTTGCAGTGTTGTCACGTCAGATCTGCACAGAGCAACGGAGCACACGATGAATGTTACTAACAACACCCACCCAAAGCTGTCCTGTCAGGTCCTGTATGTGTATTTAGACTTCGTGTGTCTTTCATTTAAAAAGATGATTTTTCTTTTAATTTGAACATGGAATATTTCAGAGGAATATTCCTCTGTTCCCCTACAGCAAAAAGACAGAGGACCTCCTCATCTGCATGTGGGTTTTGTCCCAAAGTCTTAAAGCATTCAGAGGTGACTTGGTGAATCTAAAGCTGTGTTTACATCACGGTACAGTTGGGTTTGGAATGGTAAAGCCTTCTGTCAGGCTTGTTATTCTCGACAAGACTTCAAGCCTAGAACAAGAAGTAGGTGCAACGCCAACGCTGCCTCACACCACGTCGAAGTGTACTTGTACATGAATTCGCAGATGCAAACGTGGCCTACGACTACGATCACGACACTGACAAGTTTGTGTTACTGGGAAAACACACAAGTCCATGTCGTGAAATCGTTGTTAACTTTGTCAAATGGCAGCGCGCTTTATGTATTTGCTCTTAAGGTTTTATGTCGGTGATATTTACTTTTCACTTCACCGGCTCTCCTTTAAAACCTGAGGCTACAAATGAACAGCTCGACACTTGCATGCAGCATATTAATCCTCCTCTCACCACCTCAATCTCGCAAATTAATTTTGCAGCATTCTTTGGCCTAGACCCTAATTAATTTTTGGTCACACTAATTAATTATCGACAGAATAAGAGGAGGGTATAGGAAACAGAGTAGCATGTGACAAAAGGGGGGAGATGAAAGATTAAAAAAGTTGCCGCTGTTGTAGGAAGTTGAGCTCTCGCGTGACTGGTGATTTGTCTGCGTGTGTGCGTGTGTGCGGCGGTGTGTGTGTGTGTGTGTTTATGAAACACTTCTTCACTGTAGCAAAGGTTCAGATTAAGGGTCAGTGGTGCAGACGCTGTCATCAGTTCATTGCTCTTTACTGTGGTTTGCACAAATGCAGCTGATCTCATCGACAAAGTGGAAAACCAGAATTACTGCCCTGTGGTTGTTTGCCTCCACTGACACGTGGTCACAAGTTTCCTCTCTCTCTCTCTCCCTCTCCCTCTCTCTCTCTCTCTCTCTGGGTTATGGTGTTGAATATTGGCCAGAAGTGCATCAGTGCATAAATATCACTTCATGATGAAACATCCAATTAGACATTTGAAATAAGTTGTTTGAGTTGCGGCCAAAACGGATGATTTGCCAACCAATGTTTCCTCAGAATCCACACGGACGCTCTCTGGGCTTTTACTTTCAGACGAGAGCAGAATCCACACAAACTTTGACGTCTGACTTGTGGGAAAACGATCGGTTTTATACCGCTCTATGTCATTATCGTCGGATTTAAGTCTTTCATAAAGTATATTAACAAATATCTGTCATGTCATGGCGAAGCCACGTACGCTCTCTCGCCACAGCTCTCTGTGATTCTAACGCGCTGTTTTAGATCTCGAGTTGCCCGGAGACGCTGCACACAGGAAGTGATTCATTTTATGTCCGGACAGATGAAAGCAACAGCAACAATGCACTAGTAAAGGGGAGACAGCTGCAAACAGGTTGGAGTGTGACGGAAAACACACAAGAGGTCGGCCACAGGAAGTTTCGCAAGAGAATTCTAGCCTGCTGCAAAAAAAACTGGTCGTTCAGCTCTTTGACGGAATAACTCCTGCTGCTGTATACACACAAACGCTCCCTCATTCAGGTCTGATAGTACTGCTGTCGGAGACAGAATAATAACATCAGCAACAAGAATGACCAGAGTTACAGAATATATAGCTTCAAATTAACATATTTAAACACAAACTACAAAATATTATGGTCTTTTCATATAAATCCATGCAACAGTTTGGACGTAGTTTAGAGCAAACTCAGATATTATGAATGAGACCTATGCAGTGGCCGTAACCTTTGGCGCATGACCACCGAAATCGAATCATTTCATGTCTGAAGGTTTGTGGCCATTTCTTCCAGATTTCCACAAAGCATTCCTGATGTATTGCCTTCACGAGTACGAGACGCACAAAAGGCCTCCGACCACCGCTGTTGCCAGCGCCGAGCATGAAAAACATAGATGATTGAATCAGCGAGGAGGGGAAAAGGGCATGCACTTTCTATTTTCAGCTGACATGTTATCTTGCATATTTCAAAGATTAATTGCTGCTCTCAGTGGAAAAAGACATCTGTCCTCCAATTATTAAAGCAATTGTTTTGTTTTGCCAGCTTATTCTCAGGGTCACGGGGTCCGGTAGTTAGATATAAACGAGTCAGGCAGCGGACGGCCTCCCTCGCATGCTGATGTACAACGCTTTTGAGACGACACTTAGGAATGTTAAGAGGTTTCATAACCCTGGATCGACATTGAGGCTAATGCAAGAAGCCTTTTAGGACCACAGTCATCCGGGGGTTGGTCAGGCATGACGCAGCAGTTATTGTGGAAACCTCACATCTCCAATTGTGGTGATTTTTATGCTTTAATGTATTATCCTGAGGCTGAAACCGGAGCAGATTTCCACGACTTTTAGATACTTTGAAGATGGGAGGCTTTAAAGCCGACATGATAAAACTAAATCCATAAATTGAGTGTTTTTTTCTCTTCTACCACAGAAACATTCTTCTTAAAATGTATATTTCTTTGCGTGATAATAAACTGAAAAGGAACTCCAAAACCAAACCATCTATACATGCCCGAGGTTTGCGACAAGTGTGTAACGCCGGCTGCACGGCGTCATGTCCAATCACGGCAGCAGACAGGCAACAGGTTACTTTGCATTTTAATTATGAGAAGGTCAGGCCCGGGTGTGTTCGCCAGCTTTGTGCTTCATGTGATTAAACATGCACTGGACGCATAATTTATGGAGCACAGAGGACGTTTTGACCTCGTCATAATTTTACACCTTCCACCAGCCTTTGTTGGTTGCATGTAAATAATGCCAGTCATTTATGATGGAAAGATTAAGAGGAAAAAAATAAATCAGTGATACATGTTTGGGCAACGTCATTCACTGCATGATTATACTCATTGCAGGCTCATTTCAAACGAGCGCTGTCGCCAGAGGAAACAGGAAACATCAATGGACAAAGAGTGACTATTCTCCCCCAAAAAAAAAAAAACATGCAGCTACAAGTTCCAGTGATGTGTCTCATGTTTGTCACCCAACAGATCTCACTTTGTTCCTCATTATTTATTCCCACTGAGCTATTTTTAACACTGAGCACTGAAGAAAAGACAAAACAAAAAAAGAAAAGAAAAGAAAAAAGAAATCACATAGCTGACATGGATTAGCTGGGTGCCAGCACTAGCACCCACAAACCCCCCCCAACAAAAAAACAATATGATGCGCCTTTATTCCCAATTCATTTCCCATGGAAAATTGCTCTAATTCACATCCTACTTCCCCCCTCTCTCTTAGCTCGGTCTCTTTTCTCTAGCACAGTAAGCTGGCGCTGCTCCATAAGATCCAGTTCTCAGACTTTACCCCCCCCCCTCATTTACATACTGTAATGCAGCAGTGGAGGGAGGGCTAACTTTCTCACATTGGAGGCCAGAGACTGTGACATAATTGTTTGGCACATTATTAACACTCGGTGGCTGTGAATGTGGCCTCCCATGCTCGACTGAAGAATACACTGCAGCAAAAATTGGGTGTTTTGTCTGAGCAAAGAAGGGGAAGAGGAGGACGAGGGGGTCACTATCAAAATAATGCTTTCCCACCCGTCCCCTCGGAAGTGCTTGTGCAGCCGTGTCCGTCCGATGTCAACACTGAGGAGAACAAAAAGAGCAACAACCTGCCGTAGCCTCGGGGTGACCCTTCATTCTTAGACTCGGGGCCCGATCATGTCATGGATTTCAATTAGTATGTTCACATTAGGCCGGAGTAATACACCCAGATAATGTGATTGGGAATCAAATTATGACAGACTCAAGCTGGCAGTGAGTTCTTACCCCCCCCTTACCACAAAAACATGGTGAAATTCAGGCCGATGCATTTGTTGGAATGACAAGAAGATCGATTTCAGGTCATGGAATAGAATCATTTAAGTCCACAGATAGTAGGAGGTAGGGCTGCAATGGTTAATCGATTATTCACCCATTACCAAATTAATTGGCAACTACTTTGATGATAAATTAATCAGTTTCAGTTGTTTTTTTTAATCTGATTTGTCTCATTATCTTCTTCTTCATTGTTTGGTTTCTTGCTGTCTTCATCCTGTCCTCTCCCAACTGTCCTCATGTCCCCTTCACAACACCGATGAACCTGATGAACCATCTTCCACATCCTCTGTCTAACATCATCGCTGTCCCTCCTCTGTGCATGACCAAACCCTGGACCATCTCGATCTGTGGATCACATCATCATCTAACAACTAGCCGCCGGGCAGTAGTCCGAGTGAACGGCGTAATCTGTGCGTGCCGATAATCCACTGTCATTATGCTGCTCATGGTGTTTCGTCCAGCTCTCTAGGTTCACTCTCAATCTGAAGCCATAAGCATCGTGAACCAGTGAAGGTGACCACACACACGCACCCTCCCTCACTTCTTCACTAATATCACTCTTGGCCTTTTGAGAGTCTCTGGAAAAATCCCCTGTGATGAGCTGGAGGCGTCGGCTCAGTGGAGAGGTGATTTCCATAAGCCGGGTCACTGTGATGGTGGTTAGCACCGCGATCACTCATATCCACTTCAGTGTGTGGGGTGGGGTGGGGTGGGGGGCACGATTGTTTTGTCCCCGGGCCAAACGGCAGTCACATCCGTTGGGGTCGTTAAAGGGGAGTTAAAGGGGAGAAAACATGGTGGCACACATGCTGTGGAGGTAATTGAAGAAGGAAAGGCTGTAATCATGAAAACGTGCCCCCTCACTTGTGTGTGACCCTTGATGTAAAATTGTTTATTATATCGCAAACATGCTGGAGTGTAAGGGTTGTTTACGTGTTGAGCCCCCGGGGGGATTCTTTAGTTGTGTGTTCCCTCAAATTATCTTTGCAAGTTGGCACAAAAATGCACACAGGGAGCTAAAGTATACTGACCTAAACTAAAGCCTCTTTTATATTAAAACCTATAGTGAACCTGCTTGAAGAAAGACAACGAACACCGTTCTCACGGCCAATGGTTGGTCTGACGTGGTGGTTTTTGTTGTTGCTGCTTGGTAAAAAGGGTGCTAATAAAATGACAGAAAAATAAAAATATTGAGCTCTTTCCAAAGTAAGGCTAACTAAAAACATTCATTTACAACGGCTGATGAATGCTTGAGTCAGGGTTGTGATGGATCGCTGACAAAAATGAAGAAACGAACGTGTCCTCGCAGGGAACCACTAATGTCAAGCGGAGGTGAAGCTTGTGGAAGCATCCATCCGTCCATCTTTAGGGTCGCGGGGGGGTGCTGTGCCAATCTCAGCTGGCATAGGGCGATAAGCGGCGTACACCCTGGACAGTTTGCCCGTCCATCACATATAGAGACAAACAACCATCCACTCTCAGGGTCAGAGAGTGTCCAATTTTCCCTCGTGTCCATGTCTTTGGACTGTGGGAGGAATCCTTGTTCCGACCGGGTCGCAAACCCGGGTCTTCTTGCTGCAAAGGCAAGAGTGCTGACCTACTACACCGACCGTGTGGCCCCATGAGGAAGCAAATGCTGATTCAAGACATTCCAACTGGTCAAAAATCCATCGAAGTGTGAGATTATCAGGTTTTTCAGGATGTTCAGTTTCAATCTCTGCGCTGCCACACGGTCACCTTTGTGCACCTGACGTCTACAGAACAAAAATCCATGTGCATTCACGCTGTTATTTCTCTTGTTTGTATTAAATCCCGCTTGAACTAATACAAAATTGGCATTTTCTTCCATGATAAGCTGGTGCCAAAGTATTTTTTGAGGGCTGAAATGCTGCACGATACAGTCTGTTGCCACAGCCACTTTAAATCCAGAAAAAACATTTATTTATTTTAACTCATCTTTTATGTATGAATTGTCGTGTATATAAATCCAACAAACAGCATATAGCGTGTTAATAATTGAGCTGCTAGGCAGAGACAGGTCAGTTGTTTCCTGCGACTTTGAATCCAAGCAAAGCTACAATTGTTAAAGCTTCATATTTCCAACACACACGTCTTTTTTCCACCCATCCATCATTCATTTGTTTTCTATAAAACTTATCCTCTGGGTGACATAGGGGCAGAGAGACAACCGTTCACACGTATTTGGATGGTAGGAGTGTCTAATTAACTATCCCTTGAGAGCACTGATTCCCAAAGACTGGGTTGGGACCCAGAAATGGGTTGCAGGAGACTTTTGGGGGGTCCCTAAACAAATTAGCAAAGTTTTCCCAACCGTTTAGTTCCGATTTATGCGTGTATGTTTTGAATAATGTGAATTAAATGAAGTTTTAATTCATTTACCAAGCATTTTATGGAAATTCTTGGTATTAGGTGTCACTACACGTAATGTAACATAGAAAATAATGTATTTAAAAGTCTAGTCTAACTCTCCTCCTATCACTCCTCGCTTACACAAGCAGATCAGGCACTGGTTTGTCCATCCAGGCTCCTGTAGAACCTTGGCGACACAATGATTCCACACTCATGAAAACACACTAATGGGTTTCATTTCCGCCAATAAACTCCTCTAAATGTGACTCATTGGACCTTGGTGCCATCGCACAGATAGGCCGTGAAAAACCCGAGGAAATCTCGCCAAAAAATATTTGAACATGCAGTGATATACAAAGGATTTAAACACTCTCAGATGCTTGGATACTCATCCATCATCAGGAGGCATCCGATTAGTCACAGATTGATTCTGCAGCAGGGACATCGAGCCTGAACACACAGCCAGAGTCATTAAAAACTCTGCTCACAGACCAGAAGAACGGGGGAGTCTGGGCTTTTCCCCACAGAGACATGATCTCACCGTCATGGGGTCAGTCTGGGAAGATCCAAAGGAAGACAGAATCCACACAGCAACAGTCCGCCTGCAGGTGAGCCGAGCAGAACTGGAGCTGTTTAAGAGGCAAAGGGAGTCGCAGTAAATTCTGATCTGATTAAGGTTCTTTTCCTCTTTGCTGCTCAGAGCTGTACTCAGTTTGATAGAACTACCTATTTGCAATCGAACTTTTAAGTGTGAAAGACTCAAACACTCACAGTCTTATGGGTTCCCTGCTTTGATTTTTTTTTTTTTTGCTTTCAGCGCAACATCTGCCATTAGAAGATGAAATCCATGCAGTAAAACTAAAACACCAATCTGCCGGTGATGCTCTCAGGATATGGATTTTTTTTTTTCCTTTTTTTAAAAAAAAGGAAGAGATTTGACTTTGCACCAGCAGAATGATGATGACGCACACACACACACACTCACACACACACACAGTGTATCAACACTCAAAGACATTGAAGCTATTTGTTTCCTTTTTCAAGTCATGACTGCAACATTTCAACACACAAAAAAAAACAACATAGCCTGGTTTATGTTTTAATTAGTTTACCTCTGTTGCATAAACAAATCATATTTCTGCACAACACCCCGCAGTTAATGGATCCCAATAAATGAAATGTACATTTTGAAAATTGAGCAGGCACACTTCCAGAATAAAGACCCAGTTAATCATACACAGACAGTAATTCATTGATTCCCCCGCATCAAGTCGACTTCTGATATGGCACTTCCGTCTTATTCCCCAAATTCATTCCTTTTATTTGCATGACAGACTTCAAGCAAGAAACACCCCTTTTTCTCCCCCGACATTGTTTGTTTGCTTTTGTGGGTGCGTATCCTGTTGTTTTGTTTCGAGGGTGTAAAGGTCTTTGGGAGACTGAGACAGCCGTATCAACCCTGTTTAGCATAAAGCTTGTGGCTGGCCTCGTCCCTGGCCTAATGAAAAGTAGAAGATAGGCTATGCTTGTCATGCTCGGCTGGCCCTGTGATCGGCAGACTGTGGACAGTTGCTCTCCTTGCATGCCAATTAATCTCAGCCTCTGAATTTCCCACCGTCTTCTTCTTCTTTTTTTTTTTTTTTCATTCACTGCTTAATGGGGGAAAAAAGTCTGAGGGCTGCTTTAAAACAAATAGTCATCACAGCGCTGCGTGTTGGATTTATGTGCATGGCACGCGCTGTATGTGGAGGTTTTTATAGTTTCTCACAAATTGATTTTGCTGGATTCACTTTGCATTGGCGCTCCAGATATGGATATTATATTCTAATGGTTTTATTCGGCTAGATAAAATATGGTTAGCAGGACTCCCAGTTGTGCAGGATTACAGCTTTCCACGGACTGTTACATGCCTCTCTGGATCATATTTTCCACTGTTTGATATGGTGCATTGGTTAAAGGGCACTTTCAGCAGTATTAGCATGCTGCTCAGGCGGCCACTGAACATTATTATTCTCTTTTATTTATGTGTCAAAGCAGTGGGAGGAACCTGGATCCCGGCGAGGGCTCAAACGCTGCTGGCTCCATCTCAACAGACAGCCTGAGTATCTTTAAACGGCCAGTCATCACCATCGGAGAGCAGATAAAGATGGATTTCAGATGAAGATTCATCGTGTGAAAACAGACCTGAGCTTGCTGTTTCTGGACCCCATCATTCATCACGCATCATCTGCTACATGCTTACACTGAAATAAATAACAACAAAAAAAATTCGGAAAAAGCCCCCGTGCAGCTATTTTACAAATCAACAATGAGCAAACCAAAAAAAATAAAAAACCCAGCCCATTCATCATAAATAATAGACATGTTGCCTAAGCTCACAAGGCAAGTGAGGAATGCAGGTTACAATTTATGGGATAAATATTTCATCGCTTACATCTGTCTGTGTATTTTGTGCCGGCGTGTTCTTGCGGTTGTGACAAATGAACGTCAAACGGGAAGTAAGTGAACAAGCCGTCGAGGGAACGGAACAAAGACGTAGCAGCACAGGGAGGAGAGCGGAGGATTCACAGTAGGAGGAAAAAAGAAAAAAAAAAAGAAAAACTCAAGTGAACAGTAAACAATTTTCCTCAGCTCTGTCACACAAATTAAATATGCAGTTTGGCGAACTTTACTATGTTCCGCTTATACAGGCAAAAATAAAAGATAGGAGGAGAAGGCAGCACCAACAGGACCTCCTCTCCTCCCCCCATCCCCCCCCACTCCACTCTTTCGGGACTGTGCCACGGCTTGGACAGTACACGCATTCTTCCACAGCTTCTCCCAGGTCCCTCTCAATTAAACGCTAATACAATTAAAAAATAACAAAAGCAGTTGAGAGCCCCTCTTTGTATACATTCAAATGATTTGAGGGGAACCAGCCAAGTCACTGCCCATACTGTTTCCAACTTTGTCTGTGTATATTCACTAGTTTTTTTTTATTGATTTTGCCCTCAGGACCAAGGTCAAGCTCATTTGACGACGGTCAGTATGGCAGCTTTCCCATGGTTTTTGGGCTGCACGTGGACGTCTCGCCTCAGCATGGTTATTTTTTGTGTTTCCGCTAGTGACAGTACCTGGTACCTGCCGGCACGAGCAAGAAGAATCAAGCAATGCCCGAAATATTGGTCATTAAAAAGACTTAACGGTCCTAAAAATGTGGGTTAATCTCCAGCAATTACCAGGGGAAATGTCTGAAATTTCAATATTTAACAGAGGAGTCTGGTGCTGATCTGATCGCGAGCGGAGGAAGTACTGAACAAATAGTTTTAATGAACCGACTCTAACGATTCAGTTACACTGAAAACAACTGCTTTACAAGTCACTAGTCACTCGTTTGTGTGTGTGTGTGTGTGTGTGTGTAAAACAAAGTCACGGCAGTTTCATGCAACCATGTCGTGATGATTCCACCCATGTTAAATAGGCACTATTTTGTCGTGGAACGCCAACCTAAACCGCGCCAAACTGCACAATCACCCAATTGTATGAATTGCTGTTGAGCCTTTTGTATTAATATCCGGAGCCAAATCAAATGTCAAAAAATCCATATTTTGATCCTAACTGAAGGCTTCACCAATAAAATCTTACACACTGTATCTTTAAGAATCTACATAGCAGTGTTTTGCCGTGACACCGGTCAGACTGTGAACTGCTGCACTTGGACTACTACGTTTGGAAAAAAAAAAAGTAGTCCATCGTCCGACTTAACATTTCAAATTACCACCGACTTCTTCCCCGCTGTTTAACAGCTTTCATTACATTTGTTTAATCGGGAAGAAAAGAATAACACAGCACATGAATGCAAAGTGCCTATAGCGAAGCACCATACTGAGCAGGGACTAAAGCAGTTGCCACATCAGAGCGCATCCATATGAAATGAGTTACTGATGGGGCTGTTTTTCAGCTTCAGAGAATATGGCACCCAAACAAAAAAGGAGGCAATCCTCGTACCCACACACCGCCATCACAATCACCACCACCATTACCGTCTCAGTCGTTCTCCCAACAACCAAACAGGCAGTGTCTGAACTAATGTGAGAATGACCTGCACCGATACAGAGGCAGTGTCTGTATGTGCGCCAGGCTCCCGAAAAAATTAATAAGCAACATTCATTAATGTAAATCTGATTAAAATACTTGTGCTGATCATTTTTACACACTGTCTCCTTCCGAATCCCCCTCCAGAAAATCCTTGCGAGTGTAGAGAAATCAGAGCAAGTCGAGCAAATAAAGCAAACAGAAACAATATTGCTAACCTTCATCACTCCGTATTTTCTTCTCTAATGTGTTATTTTCTTTTGCCGAACCATGTTACATAAAGTCACGACGCTCTGCGTGCCATCAACTCCCAAGACACTTCAGCTTGGTTGAAAACAAAGTCAGTGAAGGTCACTTCTGAAAAGTAGTGAATACCACTCCGAGTTCAAAAGCAATAAAAAAAAGAGTTTTCCCCCCTCATTTGCATCCTCTTGAGAGCTGGCTTTTCTTTCTCAAGTGCTGCAGTGGCCACAAGTACGACTACAAACAGTCATGATTTAAATATAGTTAGTTACACAGGCATTTCTCAGATGCATACGGTGGCTTGGAGAGAGAAAAAAACTCGGCACAGGACGTAAATATTAGGGATTCAATTCTAAGAAATGGAGAGGGCTGTGTAAAACCCAGAGAGGAGTGTCTGGTGAGCAATAAAACAGCCTAAATGACTTCAGAGATGTGCTTTAAACTGCATTTATTTCAACAGTAGCGGATGATGATTCAGTGTCATACAGTGTTTCTCAGTGTTTGTTAGCCTAAGCCTTAGCTTACTTGGGTGTGGCTTCAGTCTCCTGTTCCCGCCAGCTCCCTTGCTCACCTGTGGCTCATCAACCTGCTGAACGGCTTAAGCCCGGCTCGTTCTACCTCACGAAATCCTCCAGCTGACTTAATCCAGTTCTGTTGCTTTGTTCTGTTGCTCAAGTTCAAGACTCAGCTTGTCTCAGTTCCCTACTCTGTCGCCGGTTAGATTGGATTACCTCATTCCCTGATACACACCTTTCTGAGCCACTGACACCCAGTGTTCAGCCACATGGGTTCAAATCCTAACATTGATGCAAGGGTTTGAAATAGCTCCGCCTACCCAGGAAGTTGGCCATTTTGAAAAAAGAGGTTTTTGGTTGACACGTTTAAATAAAATCATCCGATTTTGTCTACCTCAAAGGGGTGTGGCCTCAGTGGCCCAATAAATGTGTCTCTTTTTTTGTTTTACTTCTTATATTTTTTATGTGATGAGGAATTTGCTGTTTTATTGGTTTCACAGCAAGTGTGGCAATGTGGCTCAATAGCACTCAACTTTTTAAAATTTGGGCCAATTAGGAAAGTCAGATTTTCACAAAACATGGCCTATAGGCTTGGGTGTGACACATTGGCTCAATATTTTTGGGCTACCGTCACCACATGTTAGCTCCAATATTCATTCGACTGCTGGAGAATGTGTCAATGATGGGCTGTACACACTGCTGCATGTTTCCAACAAGATCCTGGGTAATTAGTAACCTACTGCACATTCAAAAAGTTACTATAAATAATTATAAATGATTAAATGTTCTGTCATGTTTTATGAAATTAATATTAAAATAAGTTAAATTGTAATGACAGTGTATTTTATTGTTATTGCTGAGATTTGGGGGAGGGGGCATAGGTCAAGGTCATGCTGGCCTCACATGAGATGTTTTTGGAGTTGTGTACAATACATTGTGGTAGTTGTCATTTCTACAAATACATTTTCTATATTAAACCTTTTGTTGGTCGTTAGCAGGTAACCCAGTTTTTCAACAAAAAAAAAGGGTTAATATAACAGGGAGGACCTTGTATGGATTTGGAGTAACCTACATTCATGGAGCTCTACTCTGGTCTTCAGTCTGTTCCAAGGCTGATTTTTCCTCAAAGGCGGTCGATCTTCACCTTCTAATCTTTAATCAATCCAATTACATTGCTTCTTCCTTCAAAAACATTTTTGTATTAAAGAAATTCTTCTCCTCCAATATGCGACAAACCAGAAAACCCCACGATTTCTGCATGCTCAGCACTGAACTAAAGGAGAATGTGCCTTTAAATCATGTATCACGGTAATATGGACTCACTTTACACTCAGGTCGGCACACAACGCCTGAAACTGGCTTAGCCATGGTCCTGCATCGCCACCCCCAACCCCACCCCCACCTTCCTTCTCCCACTTCTTTCCCTTTCAGTGTATCCTGGGAACCTGGAGAAGTAATTACATCATCGTGACTCTGTCTTTCAGGCCAGCCGATTGGTTTTTATGGGAACCTTGGTGCAGGAAGTAAGGAATCGCAGGTGTGTTTATAATTAGGACAACAGAATGAGCAAAGGAAGTGTTCTCAGTTGTGCTCATGCAGCAGATGGAGCAGTGTTTGTTGTGATGCCGCATGTATTAGTTTTCCGTGGCTGCTGTCTATGATATCAGCTAAAAATATCTAAACTGAGTGATGAACGAAAACAACCAACTCGGATCATCTGAGCTGAATCAAAGACAGGAAAGTTGCATGTGTTCGGACCATTAAACCCCCTCAGCCAGGTTGTTTACATTTGAACCTCCATCTGTCCCTTGGAAAAATTCATATTCTCAAATGTGTCATTAGAAAATGTGCAGACTTGCCCATTAGCTTAAACCCCCCCCAAACAGCCATTGTAGCGCCACAGCATGCGGTACATTGTGTGGCACGTGTAAAGATTAAGAAAAAAAAGTGAAACACTATTTCTGTCTTTTGTTTCCTTGTTCTCACCATGTGCGGTTGGTGTTCCTTGTGAAGTGGAGTTCCCATGTGACTGGCAGCCGCCATGGTGTGAACCTGCTGCAAGAAGAATAGGCCGGTTTTATTTTTAGACGAGGCCTCCTCCGACTTCCTGCATAATGAGCCGGTGAAACGTCACCTCATAAATGATGAAGGTATGAAATTGCTTTGTAGTGTTGTGTTGAAGCAGAGATTCCTTTATCTCACATAGGTTGCTGTTACTCGACCCAAAGCAGAAATTTGCATGACAATTAGTTATTCTATAGTAAAAGTGGAACATGTGTGTATCTCTGACAAAGACTACTACACACAGAGTGGGGTTTAGAAAGAAGTAGCCATTTTTAAAAGCCCCGGACAACACTTTGAAATCCATTGCTACGGCAAATCGATTCTGACAGGTAGTTTCACGAGGTTTATTTTGCCGCGTGTACACTGAACTGTGGCGTGCCTCACTAAACTTATTTTCAATTTGCTCAGTTTCGCTCTGTTCACTTGAGGTCAGGGGATCTCAGCGGGGAGAGACTCGGAGGCTGTGAATCTTCAATCTCTGACTCAAACTCTTTTGCACTTCAAAGTCTCGCTGCGCACCTTGATCACCAACTCTGCATCTCAGATGGAGAATAAAAGAGAGACATTATGCTTTGAAGAAATTGATCCCCGAAGATGGCGAGGTGGTTGTCAGTCAGATTGGTTATAATACAGCTATACCCCTGCAAGACCCGTTTGTTTTATTCTTTTCTGACAACCATATTGTGAGACCTGCTATTACGAGTCAATAATCTTTGTGCCTGGTGTTGACAAGGCACTGATGTGTGTTTGATGTCATACCATGCAGAAGATTGTCTACACTAATATTCCAGGCAGCGGCTGAGATTTGACCCAATTTGTTTTTCGAAGAAACTTCTTTTTCCGTACAGAGTTTAACGCTGCGGTTCGTGTGCACCCCGGCACATAGCACTAAATAGAAAAAGGTGCATATCACAAGTTGATTTGTTCAAATCTGCAGCTCTCCGCGCCATCTCTCTATATAACAACCCCATATCAAGAGAACCACAAGCTGGAGCACGGAGCACATTCAGCAATCCATGTGATGTGATATGAAACATGCTTACTGTTCAGTGGACCAGATGGAGGGGGGGAGAAAAAATCCTTAGTCCTGACACAACATTATTTCTACGAGTCTATTAGAAAATAACTGCATTTGCAAAGACTGGGGAGGAATACATTATCAGCAGTTAGGCTGAAATGACAACACGCATTATATGGCGATTAGTTTACACAAGGCAGCTAATGGATCCAATCACAGCGCATTAATAAACAAGACACTTAGCTTTGTATCCACCTGAAGAGTCTCATCAATCTTTCATTGAGATAGCCACAGCTGGGCCAGGCAGCGCTCGTCCAATATATTCTACTGCGGGGTAAACGACAACAACAACAAACAATAACCGCTACATCCTGTCAGCGGCTGGCAGCGCTGCGACTGACGCAGACGTAAGAATAAACGCCACTCAGAATGAAAGCGCAATCAGTGGAATTATTCTCGGGCCCCGCTGCACAAAATGACCATCATATATCTGCAGGAGCTGATAGGATTGCTAATCGATAGCAATGAATCAATGATTTCTTTGCCAGGTGCTGAGATTTCTGGCTTTCACAGCGTCGCACCACCACCACCAACCGGCATTTTCAGCTGCTGCTCACAGTCTGAAGGCATCGTGGCACATTTCAGCGACGAGGACTCATCACTGTCATTCTGAAGCCAACAAACGCAAAGGAACGCAAATACGAACGCTGTGTTGTTGTTGTTGTTGTTATTCCTGCAATATTTAGCGGGGTGATACATTACCTATTTACTGGATGCTTCTCTAATTAGCTTGCTTACTTGTCTCTGTGTGAAAGAACAGCTTCATTGTTTCTGTCAAGTGCAGGCCACCGTGCAGCAGCTCAGAGTGGGTGGATGTGGTGCTGCTGAGTGAATGGAGAAAGCTGTGTATAAGAAGATAAGTGCTACTGTGTGTTCCAAGTGGAGTTTCTATTAGAGAGTGATAAAATAAATTAATGGCATTAAACAAAATGAAATATCCCAATCAGACACATAATGTAATGCCTGCAGCATTATGGTGACAATCAGTCCTGGCATGCCTATTCCTAAACTGGCTGTATGATTGAATTGAATTTACACGGCTGGTGGGAAATATGATTTTACTCTTGGACGGTATGTCCATGTGACTGGAGCAAATCTCAATGTGTTTAAAATATTACAGACAAGATAGTGCCACCTTGGGAATTCCCAAAGAAGCCAATTTAACCTCCACTAATTGGTTATCAATTAGACAATAGCCATTAAGAGTTCCACCCACACAGGATGCAAACACTAACTGGGGCTTTTTACATATATCATCTATATGCATCTGGACACGTCCTCAGTGATGTTTTGGGTCTTTCAACATCCTACACCCAAGCTGGGGTTGACCCAAGCTCCAACTCCAGATTGCACTACCCCACCCTCGGTTTCCCCTCGCCGGATCCACGGCCGTCTCGACGCAACCTCTGCTGCCTATGATTCCCAGCTTGAAGGCCTTGCAGAGGACCATTAAATCCACTGCGCCCCCACCTCTGTGGATCCACACCTTGCCCACCACCCATTAATCTGGCACTCTTGCACTAGCTCAGCATATCTCGTCCTCGTCCTCTCATTAGCCTCCTCCACGTGGTGCTCTAAGAGGGCAACCCGCTTGGTGGTTTCTGGGATTAGCAGCATATCTGGCCTTAGTGTGTAATCATTGGATGAGTCATGAACGTGATGTCCGACACAGGAATCAAACCAAACAATACCTATCTGTAGATCACTTAAAAATACGTAAAATTTCTCAAAACATGCGCATTTAAGAAGGAAATTGTAAAATCAGACAGGTCTATTTAGCGACAGCACTGCCGGAAGCCTGCGATGGCGAACCACTGAGACGGAGTCTGCGATCTGGTCGTGCAGGAAGTACTGAACTATGTTTTTAATTAATGATTCAGTACACTGAAAAGTTTGTGTGTACCATACTAATGGAAAACCAAACCATGTAGAGTCTTATCGTGCTGTGCCGAGCAGTGCTACAACTGTATAATGGAGAAGTGCCTTTAGTTGGCACCAGCACCCCTCGCTCAGGGCCCTCTCTCGGAGCACAGCTGGCAAAAGTGACTCCACCATCCCCCCAGCAGAACAGGTTGGACAGACTTGGTAGAACATGCACCTCAACCTTCTGGCTTTCCCCTGTGCCTTGTTATAACCCTAACCCCAACTGGAGGCTCCAGGCAGTGTGGGGTGACTCCAGGCCTGGCTCCTCCTGCATCTCACCAGAGCTAAAGCCTGAGCGCTGTGACACCTGAACCGCCTGCACACCTTTCATCTCGGCCACGCAGGTTTTTACAGACTGTGCAACAAACACATCCCCCCCCTCTCGGGAATTGTTTGTGGTACTAAGTGAGTACACCTCCACTACACTTAGCAGCAATAAGCCTTCATTTCAGCTTGTTAGTACTCGGCAGAATCTGGTTGAGCTATTACACCATAGACCAAAAAAAAAAGCATTAACTTCTAGTTGGTCTCCTACCATCCATGAATTTTAAAATGTTCAATTATTTGAGCTGGTAGAGCAAAAATCCAAAAATGTACCCGTCTGGATTTTGTCATCTTTTCCTCACTGTTGTTTTCTTCCTGCTTGTATCAGCTTTGTATTTCCGGGTCAAAAACCTGGGGAGGAAACTGTGGAGCATGCGCCGTGCGACCGAACACATACATGCAGCGGTAATTCGACTCGCAATTGCATTATCTGGATTTATTAGTGCGCCTTTGAGAGATTCAATTTAGTAAAAGTTCATTTGGATTAAAAGTCTGGTGTCAGTCAGACTAACACAATCATTCCGTTCTTTCTTTCTTTTTTTTCCTAATGTCATGTAAATGCACCGAACGACTCCATCGTAGTTCAGAACTAAAACTCCACATCCGTGACTGTATGGAGAGATCAATCTGCTACTCAGTCAATTAATCACCTCAAAAATGCATGTTTATCAGTTGTCTGTAACACTTTCATTCTGATGGATTACATGCATTACAGCCCTGCTGCCGATCTGATTTGTATTCCTCGCTGTGCTGATTACAAAATTACACTGCTGATGCATTGGTTTTTCCTGCATAGAAGATTGATGGCACTGATGAACAAAAGGGAAAAACCAACCAAGCTCGTGAATGAAGAGAGAAAAATGCTGAAAAAACAAATGCAGATTGCAAAAAACATGCAAAGGTGTATAAAAAAAAAAAAGAATGATGAAGCAGATGATAGACTGAATGACAGACAGTTTGGGGAGGGAGGAAGGGGTTGACAGAGTTCCTGGCTTCCATTCCAGGTTTTTGTGTGTGTGTGTGTGTGTGTGTGTGTGTGTGTGTGTGTGTGTGTGTGTGTGTGTGTGTGACTGGGGTATTCCTGTGGTCTGCTGACAACCCGGGCTGTTCTCTCAACTTTACCAAGTCTCTGTCTCTATCAGCCTGGGATCAGGGCTGCTCCAGCTGTGTGTGTGTGTGTGTGTGTGTGTGTGTGTGTGTGTGTGTGTGTGCCCACGCTGTCTGTTGCTTCAATAAAACCAGCCAGAGCAAGCTGGGACCAGGGGGTTGAGATTGACAGACAACACCAGCTCACAGGCACACAATAATCATGCACTAACACACTGCGTATCACACATTTATGCACACATACACAGACATGCAGAGCTGTTGTGCAAGAGCATGCAGCAGCAGGCACAAACAGCTACATGTACTCCACTTTCACACACACACACACACACGGGCATCAACATTCGTAGTCTGTGTGTCTGTGTGTGTGTGTGTGTGTACGTGTGGTTTTGGTGGGGAATAGCAGGCGTTCCTTCCCCTGGGTGCCAGGTGCCGACAGGACATCTTCTGCTGGAGGCAGTTATCTGAGGACGAGCAGAACGTAGGGAGGGGGGAGGGGAGGAGGAAGATGAGCGTTTTTTTTCACCAGAGTATTGCCAGCATGCTGCTGCTGCACACACAATCAGCACACAGCGTGTTCAGAAGTAGGCATTACAATGTGCACATTACTCGCGCTGAGCAAATTGCAGATGATTTGCGGAGTTGGTTTGACAGTGAGATGGATGAGTGCAGGGCAACTGATCACATAGATGTTCCACCAAGGACACAGATGTGGAGACTCGTCTGGGCCGCGATCCCGCTTTGCAATGCAACAACACATGTGCATTGTGTTTGTTTTCGCTTTGAGATCTTGTTTTTGCATTACGGGCCGATCGCCGCATCATCTATTTCAATCAGGAGAGAGACACCGAGACAGAAATGATGACAGAGAGCGAATTTGAAATGATCGCATTTATTTTGCGAGCAGAACATTGTCTTTGGCACGTAGATCCTGGCAGGAAGACGAGTAATTCCCATGCATTAGGCGCTTCCTATATGAAGGATACTTCCCCCTGCAGCCCAAACATCGGTGGTATTGAGAATGAGGAGTGGAGCACAAAAACAGGATGTCTCATGAAGGGTTTCTAGTAAGAATGGATTATGGGAGGTGACCAGGCATCCTGCATGGTGGGTCACACAGATATTGTGGTGCTGAAACGACAGCAGACTGCACGGAGACAGCATTTTAAATTCTGACTATGACAACGATGTCAGGTTGTGACAGGATGGAAATGAGAATGAGCTTGATGAGCTTAGAAAAGTTGGAAATTGTGCTGGAAGTGTATACCGCATATGAACAATGGAGGTAGTCTTCTAGTTTTGTGAAACCTTGAGATTTGGAATATCCAAATCCAAGGAATTGCACTCAAAAACCACATCCTGCTCTTTTGAAGAAGACCTGAACCTCGAAAACATTATAAATCAAGTGGGAAGTTTGCTATTTTTTCTATACATTACATTCAAATACTTGAATAACCATACTTTTGTCCTACTTTTCAAATCAGAAGGCTTTGTCCCATTTTGTGAGTAGAAATTGTGAGCGAAACGTTATCATTTGTAATTGGAAATCTTCACATCTTTATAACGGTCAAATAAATAGAGTTATTGGGAGGAAATAATTAGGCTCCTGTGACCCTTGTACACATCATCTTGATGTGTTTTGAGGGTGTTTTGGTTCTAACCTAACCTAACCTCGGTTATAGCTTAGTCTGCTATTGCAGCTTTTTGTGTAATGCAGTTTAGCTTGTAGTTGTTATCTATTCTATCAGACATGTGCATTAAAGCTGTTTTTCAAAATGTTCTTCTCTCACAAAATTTGACTGTATTGTTAGCAATTCAGACATGAAGAGGATTTTGCCAAATAAAGGGTAACCACATTCAGTCAGGATTGATAAGACTGCAACTCTAGAGTTGGATTAATACCAAAGAAACGCCACTTTGGGATTTCCACCCAAAGTTAAACTTTCAGCAATGAACCCTTAACTTTAGCTTTTCCTGTACCAGAGGATCCCTTTAAAACAAAACACTGACACGTTGCACAAATGAATAGAGAAAGTGACTATAAATACACACTGTTCAATCTGGATCACAGTCTGTGGTCGGGGAGGAGCTTCAGCTAAGTGCTGCAGGAGGTTTTTGCGGTGTAAGTGGTTTAAGCAAAGCGGAAAAAGGAATAAAAACACGAATAAATAAATCACTGTAAACTGAATACGAGACAGACACACCAATCAAACTAAGAAAAGGTATCACAGGTCCACACCAATTTCTTCAAATGGACTCACACACACACACACACACACACAAAACAACCCCAAGCTAGGGAGCTACTCATACAAATGTAAATGAATGTAACAGATTGAGATAACTCCATCAAATATCGAAAGTGAGTCAAATGAAAGTACTTGTTAATTGACCAAACAAACATAGCTTGGGAAACTGACCCAAAGAATAACTCATTAACCAGAGATACAGTGTATATTTGTTGAAAACCAAACAGGATAAAAAATAAAAATCATAGAATATATCTTGGAAATACTGAATTGTGCTTGGAATATGTTAGTTCCCCACTTCCCCTTCATTGATAGAAGATAACACTACAGTTTCTACTTTGCAGGCACTTCCATAAACTGATAAGAGAGAAGAAAAAGTACCATGGAAGTGTGAGCTGATCTGTGATTGGACGATCTGCAAGGATTCCCATCTTGGCACCGAGGCCATTGTGACTGCAGTTGTGGTGTTATGGTTTTATAACGCGGCACAGCCCATACACGATTACAAAGACGCGGAGCACAGCGGCAGCCTGCTCACTCATTGCAGCATCGTCCTCTTTTTTAAGTCCAGGAGATACGGCAGAAGGAGCACTCAGCCAGTGGGGAATCCTCCATGGCTATGTAATCTGGGCTCTGGGCTCAGACACAGCACATGAAGGACAGGCTTATCTTTAGAGGGCTCACTGTGATGCAGCAACTGGTAAAAGCAGAGAAGGGTGTGTGTGTGTGTGTGTGTGTGTGTGAGAGAGTAGATCTTTTATGGATCCTGCATGTGTTCTACAATTCAGTCACACTACGATGTTGCAAAGCGATAAAACCCCACAGTAAACGCATTAGCATCTTGAATACCGCTGATGTGCAAGTTCTGCAGGAATTGAAATGAGGTGTATTTTTTGTGGCAGGTGTGTGGAAGCACTTTCACAAAACACCTTCGTTCCCGGAGTGAAATTTTTTCTGAAGCACAATATTCTCACTGCAGAGGACAAAATGATTGGAAGGAATTGTCAGTGTTTCGGGGAAATACATTTATTTCCACTTTCCAATGAAGGCGTTCGATGAAAAACATAGGACGCACTCTTTCACCTGTATAATGGGGCCGTATAAAAGTTGCAGGCTTGCTTTGGCACAGCAGCTGAGCCGCATTCATGTCTCTGCGTGAACATGATTAAAACCCTCCTACCACATCTTCTACAGCAGAGGTCATATACACAATCTTTGCCCAAGGGCTACAGTTGTTTTCTAAGCAGACGCAGTAGGGGGCTGGAATTAAAAGATAAATTAATAAATATTATTCAAGCCTAATTAGCCTATTATTGTTTCATTCCCCATTTTTAAACAACAGTATTACGATAACCTTCATCAATTAAGGAGGCAAATCATTGATACTGTTTTTCTTCTTTATAAAATGGAAGGATCTGTTTCTGCTGAGGCACCTGCTGTTTAATGCACAACCAGAGAAGCAAGGACAGCTACGACAGTGGTATAACTGTAGGCACGACTCCTGTCGGGTATAATAAAATGGATTATAATGCCTTTAATGTGTGGGTCGAGTCTAGTCAAGGCATTTGCATATTTGGGGTAAATCATTCCCGAATACTACGTACTTGCACTGAATGATTTACAGATAGCAGCACTGTGTCTGTATGTGCTGTCAATCTCACCTGATACTCTTCCCCCCACAGTAGCACGTTATCCGCTCTCACATCTCTATCTCGCTCCCTGAGCTCCTCTTACGCCTTAAGCTGCCACTGCAGCACAGTTAGAAGCCTGGAAATGTTCGACACACCGTTTACGGGAAAGTAAGTCTGACGGCGCGTTGTAAGAGTTTTAATTGTGAGAATGCACAATCTGTTTCCCAACCCTTTCATATGGGGAACTGAGAAATCATAACGATGTGCTATTGTTTCAAGAGATATGTCTGACATTTGTATCACAGACTAATTTCATGCATGGGCTATTTAATAAATCTTAAATAAAAGGGTGGGGGAAAAAAAAAAAGTGAGATTACACTAGATGATCTGGTTGAGATACCATATCATATAAGCTGTGTTTCCATCAAGAGGAACACTTCAGTTTGGTTCCTTTTTTGTGTGAGTACCAAAATAACTAGCCTGTACTGTCAGTCAGCTGATCGGGCGACAGACTTTCCTGTTTGTTCCCGGGCAGTCTGTTCTCATCTTGTTGAGACAAACGACCCCACAAACCGGAAAAGAAAAACTGCTGGATGTCCTCCCTTGTTGTCCGCTGTGTTACGTCCAATGTCGCCATGCCACGTTACCTCCCTGACTTGGTCATCTGGCACAGCCCACGTGCTTGCCTCACGAGTAAAGGTACTGTACCCAGGGCTTTTACCCTTCCAAACCATACTGTACCATGGTGGATTTGGGATGTCACAGAATTAGCTGTGAATACAAAATCCGGGTGCTCCAATCCCACATGGTGGTGAACTTTCCACTTGACGGGATAATGTAGTCAAATAATCAGAACACATCAGTCTCAACCCGGTAACAGCCTCTGTGGTTGTCAGCTGTGCGGGGGACTCTCAAACCTCAAGTGTGTGGACAAACTAATGGACGGTCTGTCTTTTTGCACCTCCTCATAATCATCCCATCACTGTCAGAGTGAAAGAACTAACACTAACTCTACTCACTTGCCTGAGCGGTCAAGGAAAAAAGCGAGAAACAATCCTTCCTCCCACGTCTGAAAGACAAATGTCGTGTTGGGCTCATCGTACACACTCACTGGTCACTTTAGTGGGCACACAGGGCACCTATTAAAGTGACAAGTGGGGTTTTCTGCTGCTGTAGCCCATCTGCTTCAAGGTTAAACGTGTTGTGTGTTCAGGGAAACTTTAACTGTATTTATTGTCTGAATTCTGGCATTTCCACCTCCAGAGACCACTCTCTGTAAACCCCAGAGACGATAATGTGTGAAAATCCCAGTAGATCAGCAGTTTCTGAAATACTCAGACCGGCCAGTTTGGCACCAACAACCACGCTACATTCAAAGTCACTTAAATCACCTTTCTTCCCCATTGTGATGCTTGGTTTCAACTTCAGCACATCGCCATAAACCATGTTTAATAATCTAATTGCATTGAGTTGCTGCCATGGGATTAGCTGATAAGATATTTGCATTAACAAGTCCATATAAAAGATTTAAAGCAGAACTATTTACGCTAACTTTTTACCCTAATAACAGCTTGGTGATGGTGAATTGTTGCGGGGAGATTGGGGGCTTTCATCACTCTCCTTACCACCAGAAAACCAAGATCAGGGTTGCTGACCTGGGAAATCAGGGGGTCTGGCAAAGTCTCCGGTCTTGTAAGAAACACACATTGGTACCGGTTATAATAGCAAGGCAGCAATAGTGTTATTTTTGACAGAGCTGGCCAAAAAGAAGTGAAGAGAAAACCATTCCAGGAGGAAGTGAGGAAGAGGAAACGACTGCGTGAGGGGCCACACACGAGTAAACATCGGACTGCCTTTGATCGAATGGCAAGAATCGAAAAACACAGGAGGAGCGTCAGCAGAGAATTGTTTACTACAGTGAGAATAAGGCGGTAAATCATGGATGGATGGATGTTAGCGGTGGTGTCGTAAAAATATATACTCCGAAACTGTAGGGGGAGCTCTGTAGAGAACTGGGTAAAAAATAGTGACCAGACTTGCAGAGTTTCGCTTTAAAACAACTATTGTCTGCTTAACTTGTTTGGGAATCAAATAAATTCAAAGAAAGTTCATTTACAAACTTGGCTTTGTTAGATTTGTAAAGTAGCACAAAGGCTACTTTATAAAAATGTAAATTCAACAGCATCTGCACTTTGCAGGACATGGTGCACGGGACGCTAGACATAATTAATGTTGATTACAGAATCAATGCATAAAGGACGGCCCTTAATTTAAAGCAAATAACATATTAACACCCTCATTTTGTTTAAAGGGAAATAATGATAATGGCACTTGCGCTAGTTGGTCTCGCTACAATCTGGTAAAAAATAAAAAAAACAACTAAATAACACGGGGTAATTCCATGCAGTATCCCAGAATGCCACTGCAACCACAAGAGGAAATAAACAGGAAATCCTTGGCGACAGGGCCAGTGTGTTTGTTTGACATAGATCCAGAGTGTTTGTATGTCACATGGGTGTTGGGCTACACCTGTGTTTTTCTACCAGTCCTTCAGCCGAGCTCACTGTGCCTGTCTGAGCTTGCGAAGGCCTTTGTTGAGTTCCACCTCCTCTCCCCAAGGACATCTGCTCAACCCTGTGTAACCCTGCTGTCACATCATCCCGTCCGGCAGAATGGAGCACACTCCACCCCTGTGCCAGTTTGTGTTACTATTTAATTTCCCTGCTTTTGTACTCCACGCACAAATCCCAGCTCTGGGGCGGATCCCAACATAACAATGAGCCGCGCCGCTATCTGTGTTTTAACTGGCTCTGCCGGAGGACCTTGCTGGACCGCCGCCAAAACAATTCATTCACACGGAGTTCCTCACACGCCCATGTTATTTCACTCCTTTATTTTGGAAACTCAAACGGCACGGCCTCATTCATCACCGCTGGAGCTGCTGCAAATATTTTCTTGTCCTTCCTGAGGACGGGAGCCGCTGCATAATTCCCCGCGCAACCCAAATACAGTATACCATACATAAATAATTCAACCCACAGCTATTACACTTGTTGTAAAGTAGTTGGCGGCGATGACATTCGTCTTGAAAATAAGGGTTATTTATAGTTTTGGAGTCGCTTTAGGTTCAACTATGGGATTATGTTTTATCGTCTGCAGGATCTGCAGAAAGGTCACGGAGTTTGAGCGGTGACTGTAAACGCTGCCGTTGCCCAACCCTTCGGTTTTTTTAATCAAATCTCCTCATCCTCAAGTCTTGACTTCCTCCTGTGTTTCGACTGCTGTGGGCAGAGAGAGAGAGCCATCATGACTCCGTAATTAGTTTGTTTTCTCATTCTCAGTCTTTACCTGCCCTTCCTGTCCAGCCGCTCACTCGATCACCCCGCGTTATCATATGCAATATAACCCAATATTACTCATCCGTCTATTTTTCCTATTTTACGATTGATGAAGTCACTGCTGATGAGTCACAGACTGTCTGGCCTTCATCTCAGGATAAATTCAGAGATAAAGCAAGTGCATGGGAGCGCTTGTGTTTCTCCACACACCCAGACTAAAGTCACACAGATATCAGTTGCTCCAGTCGTAGGTGGGACGTCTCGGCTTCACGCAGGTGTTCTGACACGTTTGAAATGTTATGCCTTTTCTGATTAGATAGCACACTATCAACCCTTTGCCTCTCCTCTTAGCAACCACTGCTACACCTGTCAAACATTTTAACCACATATACAGTATGTTGCAGCACATTATTTAATGCTGGAACACAAGCAGACCATTCATTTCTGCTACACAGTTTGTTATCTGCATCTAGAACTGTGGCCATCTGTGTTTTTAAAAGGAAAACCACGTTGTCATGTTCAAATAAATGATCTTAAAGGTCTCAGGCGTACATGTCCTCGATTGACGGCGCATAGTGCTGTGTGTAAAATGTAATTAATGCATCTTCACATTGCGTACGGGTGACTCAGAGTTTCTATGAGGTGACTGAGTTTTCCAGAGAAACAGATAACACGTACAACTTTGGCTTTGCTCCAGTAACGATGCAAGGTACACTTAATTTCACTTGTCTACACTTGCACTAGACATTATGTAGGGTTGCATATGTTATAGATCTTGCTACATTTTCAAAAAACCTGTTCAGAATTGTATGCGTCGGAATGAATTCTCTGTGCACGGAAATTGCTCTCTTCCTTGCTAAGACGAGAATGTTCTGGGATGGAAAACACACCTCCTGTTCCTACCACCAGAGGTTAACTGGACACTCTAAACTGCCCTTTTTTTTGCAACTATCGGAGTCGCCCCCTGGTGGCGATTCAATTAATCGTCCCTTACCTGCCTAGAAGGAACCTGCAAACTACAAGACTAAGTCCACTTTTAATATTTTGCCAAGGTTGTAAACAAATGCTAGAGGACATCATTTAAATGACATTGTGCTGAATGGTTAAAGCTGTAGTGTGTAACTTTCAAGTTCACACAACAGTTTTACCACATTGACACAAGGCTGATGAAGCATCTCACCTCTGCACAACTCTGTGTTTCTCGGTTCCTGTGCCGCACACGGAGTGACGCAATTTATGTCATGACTGAGGAGGCAAAGCAGAAGAAGCACACAGCAACAGTAAAGAAAGGTAGCTTCCCACAACTGTAGCATGAGTGAAAACCCATGAAATAATTCATAAGGGAATAATACTGCTAAACCTCAGATGGACACATTTAATCACGTCATCAATCAGTAATTGTACTGTCGAAAACACAAGCTCTGCCAACAAGGCACCAAGCAAATCATGCAGACAAACATAACACAGCTGCTGCTGTTCAAGCGCCGCGCAGCTCCAAGTTGCTGGATGACGTCTGGACAATTAAATGGCAGATGTACAGCTCATAACTCGAAGAAAAATCCCATGTGTCAATGTGTGAAAGTGAGGAGGATACACATGTGTTACATACCCCACCTTTAACCTGCGGCACACAAAATAGCTATGCTAACTTTGGAAGCAGAGCAAACCCGATGCCCTGCTGTGGTCGCGAGCGACTTCTCCTTAACGTTTGCAGCGTGGGTCAGTTACACACGCATGTCTGTTTTCCTGTGTTTTTGGTGTTGTAATGGCCGCAGAGGAGACATCGCTCCGCAGACTGACTGAAATATCAACAACTACACACACACACACACACACACCACTTCACAATGTGCAGTCTGAAGTTTAGCAGCCTGTTGTGCTCAGTGGGAGCAGAGATGTTCCCTGCCCCATCGCTCCAATGGGAGTACACTGGATATTGTAGCCTGCATACCAGACACCATACCTTCATTTCACTGCTGTTCTAATTTAGTCTCTGTTACTATGGAGGTAGAACATGCAGGACAAAAAATAAATGCACACAGGGCCATTCATATGGCTGCGGGCCCAAATATTACATTTTGTGCTAATAGATTTTCTTGTTTTCCATTTAATGAAATCCATTTTATTTAGTAGGTTTGCAGTTCATGTGTGACAACGGCGTCACTTAATTTAATTCCACGACTGGAATCAATGTGAGATATGGATCGTCATCCTCCTTGTCTTTGATCTCGCACAATCTCACTTTTTTTTTTTGTACTGAGATTTCTTTTTTTATTATTATTATTTGAAAGGATAATATGTTCCACAGGCAGAAATCATCTCATTCCTTCAAAAGGGCAAAAGTGATCTTAAAACTTCCAGTGCTGATTGGTTTTAATGAGAATGTGACCTTTTCAAGGAAACTCAACAATATGTGGGATGGATGATTTAAACCGAATCCATATCAAAGAAGCCCTGGGTTGCAACAGTGAGCGCGGCTCACCGCAGGAGGACGAGGAACTCATTATTCTGTGCTTCTGTGACTTACACAGACAGAGAGGCTGCAACAGAGAGAACTGGAGAGGGAAGAGAGAGAAGAAGTGGGAAAGAAAGATTTTAAATCATCAAAATTCTAGTCACAAAGCATGAGGGTCTTTTACTGGGAGCAGACAAGACTCCGCATCCGAGCCGGCTGCCAAACATGTTGCATCATGAAAACACAGCGAAGCCCAAGAAAGAGAAGCTGAACAGCAGGAGGGATCAAAACCATGATTCCTGCAGTTACTTCCGTGCCTGCTGATTTATTTTGTACAATACACGATACAAAGTACATATGTTGCAGTGCAACGGCATGGCTCGAAGATCCCAGGCGATACAGGTGATCATGATAATAATGAGGCGGAATACCATATAAACTCGCTGTTATGGAGACTCCTGTGTGCATCAGTGCACACAGCTCAGCTTGCAGTAGGAATGTAAATGGCATTTTCTGCATTAATCCAAGACACGGTGTTTGAATTGCAAATGCACTAAAGTAACTGCTTTTAAATTCATTTAAAGGCGTTTGAATAGTAATCGTTTTTTTGTTTTTTATTCTCTCTCCCCTTGCACTGAGCTGCTTAATACAAAGAGTTGATTTTAGCTCCTTTCAGTGCATGAACCATTGACCACAAGTGTCATGTGTAAAACGAGAGGAACTTCAGAAATGCTGCGCGCGGCACTTTTAATGCAGTTGGAAATAACAGCCTCCGAGCTACATTTTTACATACATTACATCAGTGCAAATTTCAGGCCCATTCATTTACGCCATTACGGCCGAAAGACACGCAGGCGAGACATTTGCAAACAATTCGTATAACAATGGACACATTATGGCGTTACTGAGAGACAAAGTCACTCTTCATGTGACATGTGCTTGGACGGAACATCTGGACTGTGTCACTTGCTGTATTTTGTGATACATACATCTGTGAGACAGTGAAAATAGTCATCTGCAGCTTAGGAGGGAAAGTGAATGACGGCCATTGTGCACCTTGCGCCTGCAGGCCAAATACCAACGGAACCAGTATTTCAGCACGTTAGGTTTCACACTACCCGATGACAAACAGTGACAAGAGTTCATATAGAAGGTAAATTGAAATAGTTGATGTTGACATTGTACTGACAGCACGGTTGAAGTTTGTTTTTGCATTTTTAACACAGTGGGGAGAGAGGGGAAGACATGCAGCCAAGGGCCCCGAGGTGGACGGAGAACCTGAAGATCAACTTTGTGTGGGGCGAGCCTGCAGATGCTGATTATGTAATGATGGAAGCATGTCAAAAATGAACTAATTCATCTCACGTTTTTGAAATTTTTAATCCAGATTAATCGTTTTTTAACTCTGTTTTTGACGGTCAAAGCAAAGGATCGCAACTTCCAGTCATTGTCAATAAATTGTGTCATATTGCATAAAACTTTTGTTGTTATCGATGGTTCTGTCTGCTTCTTAAAATGAAACCTTCCGCCCCAACAATACCTCACCTCTCTCCATCCTCAGCGACCATCTCAGTCTCTCCTTTCTGACTGACGGCAGGCAAGTGACTGTTTCGCACGGATAATTCCAACGGAGGTCAGCGCACACCAGAGGTAAACAAACCTGCGACGTTACATTATAGTATCGCGTTAATCTCGGCTGCATTAATCGCAGTGATTAATAAATTGATTTTGACAGTATCTAGTAACGCTGTTTTTCATTTTATCATGTGCATTTGTCGGCAATGCAGTGGCTACACGTTCTGCTCTCCGCGTAAAGCTGATATTTCCCACAATCCTGTGCTGCCGTTGTTATTGTTTGGATTGAGAGACCCTTGGCGGCAGAAATGACATACTGCGCATTTCAAATCTTTAAAATGACACCTAAATATTTGATATAACATAGCTGGACTCTTGTTTTGCAGTTGGTAAATGTCACAGCTGTGTGTGTGTGTGTGTGTGTTTGTGTTCTCCTCTTCCCCCGTCTTCAATGATGACACAAGTCATCCCAGTGTCTATATCTGTCCCAGGCAGACCTGCAGCCATGGGGCAGATATTTAAAGCTACCCGTCTGTCGACTAATTACATAACACACATGACTGGCATTACTGTATGGAATTACATCTCTTATAGCAGACAGTGTGTTCAGTATCAGTTACTATAGACTGCATTTGCAAGCGCGATATCACAGTTAATGTGTCATTACAATCTCGACAGATGCATTCACTACAAACAACAATGTCTCCGATGGACTGTGTGCATGAGTGTAAGAGTTACATCACTCGTCGGGGCAAAAAAATTTGCATTAACGAGGTCGCGGCGTTTCAACACTGGTCTGTCGGCTGAGTGTTGGACATTTCACCATTGTCCCCCACGTAGACAGAGACTGTGTGTGTGTGTGTGTCGTGTGAGAGAGAAGATGACATAAAGATATTCTGTCACTTCTAACTTTCTCTCTGAGTGATCGTATTTATAAGTCAACGCAGCAGATGTCGCAGAGCCGTTAGCCATCGCGGAGAAATGGGTATAAACGGGCCACATTTCAGTCACCGCTTTAACACGGACAGCTTTGTATGGAGTTGGTTTGTATTGAGATGCTGAATATGTGATGTGGTTGCTGAGAGGAGGAGAGAAGAAAAGGGTGAAACCGGCTGATAATAGACAGAATCCAAGTGCAAAGCCATGGCATCAGGAATATACTGCTTATCTGCTTATAATTATAAGATTTCAATGATAAGATTCAGATATTTATATGCAGCAAGCTTTTTTTAACTTAAGCATCTTTCACATTGAAATGATCCGCTGTACTATAAGATATGTATCCGCGTGGGGGACTGTTTTAAAAACAAGCCCATTGCTTTTTTTTCACCCCTGTGTTGCATTCAATTGATTCAATTAATGACACAAATAGAGTAAGGTCCGTCTATGCTAACAGCCAGAATATGCGACAGACTTTTGCATCACTGCTGAAAATGCAGCAGACGAAGAAGGAATCGACGCGTTCACCCAGGACCTGTGTTCACATTAACGCCAATTGGAGCCAAAGCTGAAAAAAAAAGCCTCAAATGATGGGATTCTGAGGTCTTTTTGGTTCAGACAATAAAGCTTAATCTCAATCTTTTGATTTTCAGGTTAACTTCACTTCCAAGCTGCTTAGACTGACTTTTTTTGCAGCATTTCTGCTTTAGAGATCCTGAGGGCATAGAAAATGCTGCATAATGTTCGGGTGCCGTTTTATATCATATTTCAATCACACATCAGCACCAGGCACACAAACACACACACACACACACATCCTAAAACACTAAATAAAAAATATCAATTCAAGTTTCTGGCAGGAAATAGAAAACTTGGTTTGATGGAGGTATCTTCTGAGTATCAACATTGACTTCAGGAAATGCTGCGAGTTTGAAGATTGCAGCCCCAAAATTCTACCGTTTCATCCCTGTGATGAGAACCAGATAATAAAGTGTGTGGGGGGGGTGGGGGAGTTGAAGTGAATGAGGCAGAAAGCAGCAGCCAGTGCTGGTATTTACCTTTAACGGACACTTAAATCCTCTCAGGTGATTTGATTTCACACCTGGCAACTTTTATGTCCCTTCCCTCTAAGCAGGCAATATCTCGATCACAGTCTCTGTCTTTAGTTTTCCAGCTGCCGCATAAACTCACCCACTGACTCCTTTTTTTAACCTCACGTGTTACATAATTCAGGATTTTATGCGGGATAAACAAAAGAACACTAAAAAAATCTACCTATAATCTAATTACACGCATTAATCCAGGACTTAAAACTGTAGTGTACTATTAAAGCTCAGACTTTCCTTTGGTGCCTCAGTCAGTAGTAGCTCAAAGGTTAGTTGTCTTACTGAAAGAGGACTGAAGGTGATTAGATAACGCAGAGGGTGTGGATGTGATGCAACAAAGGGCTGTTGACTTAAGGCACTGACCGAAGTGCTGAGTGACATTAGACATGTAGCTGTGGGGTTTCTTACAGCTCAGTATCTGTCACAACAATTAAATAACCCCCCCAAGGTTTTGGTAAATGGACCCTTTAGCTATCACCATCAAAGAGGATGCGTTTTCACTCATGTCCATCTTTCAGTTTCTTGGCAGCATTATGGAAAATACTACTTAATGAAGCCAGTCAACAATCTGTCAGTCACGACGCAATCGCAGCCACTCTCTCATCAAGGCGGTCCATTGAAACTAATTATTCAAAGTATTTCCACCAGCATAATACCTGGTACCAGGTACTATTTTAAGTACCTGCTCCAGCGAGGTTCCAAAAGCATGCTGAGTAGATACTATGCCATGATTGGTCAGACTGCCGTCACAGGAAGAGACGTCCGATACAGAAATCAAGCCAAACAGTGCCGAACTGTAGATCAGTTAAAACTTCTTAACAATCCTAAAAACGTGGCTTAATCCCCAACAATTTACAGGAAAATCTCTATATTTAACAGAGGAGTCTGTTGTATTTAGGGACAGCACTGCTGAACGCGAGCTGCATCACAGACCCTGCTGCTGTAGGCTGTGGAGTAGGAGTCTGTGCCACGGAGACGTCCAGCACAGAAATCAAGCCGAAGAGTGCCGAACTGCGGATCAGTTAAAACTACTTAACAATCCTAAAAATGTGGGTTAGTCCCCGACAATTACTGGGGAAATGTCTAAAATCTCAATATTTAACAGAGGAGTCTGGTCCACGACCGGCATCGCACTGCCGCTGTGTTTCAGTCCAGCGACTGTGTCAGACGGAGTCTGTGCTCGAGTGACTAGTGACAGTTGTTTTCAGGGTCAGTCAGTTAATTCCAAAATATTTATTCAGTGTGTGCTTCGTGTATAAAACGAAGTCACCGCAGTTTCACGCAGCTGTGCAGTGATGACTCCGCCCACGTTGAGTAGGCATTTTCTTTTAGTGGAGATGTTGGCTTTAAATTGGCTCACTCTTGAATGGGGTTTTCCCTTGTTTTGGCTTTGACGCTCGGCCAATCCGGGCAGCATCTGAAGAGCGACGCCATCAGTGGCAAATCTAATTGTATAGTAATAAGTATGTAAGTAATAGTTTAGATACAGAAGTTGATCTAAATAGGAAAGTGTTATTTATTTGTTTATTTTGGAGCAAAAACCACAGGGATGACTTTGGTGTCAACAGTTTCAAACTAAAGTCTTCCAGGCTGGTGAAGTGACAAGACAACAAGCTTCAAGCTTGAGTCAATTCTCAAGTCCCTGTTTTCAACAAAGAAGAGCTCAAGTCCAGGTCAAGTCCTCCTTACATTAGTCGGAGTCTTAATTAAGTTTCAAGTTGGCCTCCACTGCTCAACAAAACATGTTGACGTTGAACATGCATTAAGTCGTTAGTGCTCAAGTCCAAGTGAAGTCACGAGTCCTGAAAATAAGGACTTGAGTCTGAAGGGACTCAGCATTAATATTTTACAAAAGAATTGTGAACTTCAGTCCAAGTCCACCAGTCAGTCGATTTACCAAATTCTGTTAATCAGACTAACATGACAATATAATGTGTTTGGGAGTCAAGCTACTGCATGTATACCTTTAGAGTCACACTCAAGCTTACACTCAAATAATAATAAGATGTTACAGAGAAGAATAAGCAACAACTAACTACATTTTAATCTGGAAACCGTCGGATACTAACAAGTTGAAAGGGGGCTTTTTGCCCCCTAGTGTAGCTGAGGTGGACACACTTTGTTCAATAAATCGATTTCCCATTGGTGCTTGTAGATGTACTTAAATACTATTACAGTGCATACAGTGCATTTCTTTGAAGACCTCCCTGTTTTCATCTTGGTTCATGCCTGAACCTCCAGAACTGAAAGTCTGTGTCAATATAGTGCTCCACGCGTGTTCCTTAGGTTGTCTTAGGTGGAGCATGGTCAAAAATATGTAACGTGTCACTGTATAAAAACAATTTAATGACCTTGGCTATAATGCCGACGCTCATCTCACAGCATGCATGCATTGGTGCTATTTTAAAGGCATATTAAAGTTTATGCAAATGCATGCTTGTTTAGTTTTACACCACTTTATATGACCGCCTCCTTAATTCTCCAACAGGGATTTGCTGATCTTGATGTTCAACTTTCGGTTCTTCCTCACACTTTACGACTGCCCTTAAGCTAACAGTGGAGCATAACAGTTAATAAAAACGAGGCCCTAAGTTTCTCATTTGCATTTCCTGAGTTTAATTAATCAGATTTTGATCTCATGTGATCGCATACGTTATCACTAATAATTCCGTCCGCGGCTATTCAGAAACATATGGTATGTTACATCTCTTTATTTTTTAAGTCGGAGTCCTCGTTTCGGGGGGGATGGAAGCACCTCATCAGCCTATAGGCCTTTGTGGATGATACACAGGAAGAAGAAGAAGAAAAAAATCATACGAACCGAAAAGATGAAACAAAAAGAAAAACCTCGCGTGGTAGTAAGAAACATCTTGTGGATGTCCCCCTTTTTTTTTTTGCACTGTGGAATACAGGCGAGAATCAAACCTCGCCTTGGGCTATAACCTTTGTTCTCCGATATCAAAACCATACAATAGTGCTGTATGAGGATTCAAATCTGATAGTAACATTGCTATTGAGCCCCCCGAAAAAAGCAGCAGCGGCCTTTGAAATAACAATTCCCATGCAAAGCCAAGCCTTTTCATTCCGAATGCACTGCATTAAGACACACTATATCACAGAGGGGGAAACTGTGGGGGAATTCAATCGATGTTCACTTTGAAATCCAACCCAGTAAAATTTCTACTTTGCCTCACTTCACCAGGCATGATGGTGATCTGGTGTGTGTGTGGGTGCGCGCTGTAATTGTGGGTTGTGTATGTAGAGCTCGCTGTGTGCTTGCAGTAAATCGTAGCAGATTCCTCCCAGGGGGACGTGTGGATGAACCAAGGGGAGAGTGAAGAAGGATTGGGAGATGGGGTAGGGGAGGTGGGGTATTGCTGAGAAGCTGACAGAAACATTATTCAAATGATGCTCCTCTGCTTTCTTTTGGCTGTCTTCTCCCTTGCTGCACACTAAAAGCTGACATTTAGTCACAGCGAGAGAGCGAGTGCCGAGACAATTCCTGAGCATTTTCCACCTGCCGCCGTCGCTGCCTCTTTAGCATCGCAAAGGTCCTCGAGTCCTGCAGCGGAGTGACACGCACCTCGCCAGCTCCGCTCCAGCCTGGAGGCCCCCCCGGTGTTTATGAATCATATTTGATTTGGAAGGACTCTTTTCCTCGCTGTTGCCAGTTGTGCAAACAAGGGAAAGGTCAGGCTGGGATGCAGCCTCTCGGGCCGCCTGTCCGTTTTCAGCCTTGTTGGGCCCAGGTGCTGCTGCTGTTGGTGGGGGGATGAATGGCGATGCGAGGAGCGAGAGTAAGACATGGAGGAGGAGGAGGAGGAGGAGGAGGGGGACATTCTGCAAAGCTGTCGCCTGGACATATTGTGCTTTGATGGGTTGGCTTTCATTTTTACTGCCGTTTTTCTTTGCTGTGAAGGAGCAGTATTAAAGCTTTCAATCTTTAGCTGATATTACAGGACTCACGGCAGACTGTGATAAACAGCGGCGCGCTATCCCGCAACATCTGTTGGCACATCACACGGTGACAAAAGCAATGTAATTATAATGTAGCACCTAAGCCTACATACCACACAGACCTCCGTGGGGTTGTGTAAAGTAGGAGTCCCTTTGGCAGAGAAACAGTCAGTGTGTTTTCCAAAGTGGGGGACAAGTTTTTACGTGTTACACCACAGAATTACAGCGCTGTCCTTCACATTCAGGTGGGCTGAATCCTGTCGGCAGGGGGGTAAACACACTGCTGTTTTAACACCGGCGCTCCACACATTGCTGTTTCCGCGCCACACACTAATTGAAGGCAGGAAACTTCACAAGCGGCGGTGAGATATAATCGCGTTTAACGCTCACATGATACCCATCACATTCTACAGTCACCTGCAGTTTAAAAGCCGTTTCTAATTTTCATTAGATCTCTTCATCGTGGTACAAGGTATAATCACAGTTCTAACGGGGAGAATTTCTCTCGCCGTCCTGCTGGAAATTGAGGCTGATAACTTCCATATTGAACCTAATTTAAAACCTGAACCTGGTTAAACATTTATGTAAATGAGCCCGATCAGCCAAAACTGTGGAAACAGAGCACACAGTCTGTGCCGCACACGGAAAGTGATTTGTTTTTTGTCATTATACAAAGTCTCAATAAGACAGATGGAGGCGACAGCGACGTTGTGCGAGTAAAGCGAGAGACGACCGCAGTCTGACCTTTATCGCCAACGCTAAAATACAGTGGCGTAAACAGACCGAGCAAAGTCAGCTACAGACTTTTCACAGGAGGCAGATTCCTTCCCGATAAGATCATTAACTCTCTCATCATCCTCCTCTTCCTCACATATGCTTCAGACACCGGTATAGCCAAATTAGATGAAGATGGAGCGAGAGATAAGATGACTCTAATTATTACTATTTTAATGTATTGTGTTTTTGTCATTTGTTTCATTTCCTATGCACTCCTGTCAAGGTTCCTCAGCTCCACTCGTGCCACCAGAGAAAGCTTGCGTTCCACTGGTGGTACACGCACCACAGTCTGAGAACCATGGGCTAAAGAGGACACAGCATACATGGAATAGTAACATTGTTTCTGTTCAAGAGGAGCAAATAGTAACAACAAGAAGGTTACACACTGAAAATTGTGATACAGACTCCAGTAAGTGGGTGTGGATAAATCCGACACCATAACAGATGATACAACAGTATTTTTTTTAACAAATATGGTCATTAGCATAATTTACAACAAACATATAGGCAAAAGTAACTTTGCCTCAAAAGTGAACGCTAAACTTTTGTCACTTTCAGTCAGGTTCCGTGCAGTTATGCAGGAAAAAACTGATTTGTGAAGCATTTTGATATCAATATAACAATTACCAAGCTCTATTATAGTTTTATACACTACAGTTAATTCACATGTGTCCACCCTGACTTTAAATATTGTTTCCCCCCTGTTAGAAAGGTTTAATGCAAAAAGAGGACGTCCTAACTCGTTAAGCCCGAGGAGGGAAATGTGAATAGATTTAATGGACTAAATTGAAATATGACACTCATTTCTTTGTAGAAAACAGTTCAACATGTGTGTATTTAACAAAAACACTCAAGGGCTTATTTGTGCCAAGTGTCATTATAGAAAATCTCAATAAATTCCCGTGTGTTATGAAATGTGAGTCAGGAAGTTTTTTTTTTACACCACTTCCTGCTGAAGTATGCAGCAATGATCAACTGCACGTACTGTATATCTTATCTGCCGCACAATGATGACACACGTTCCTATGCCGACAGGTGTGTTGCACGTCCACGCTTCACAATCCAGGTGCAAATCATAATCGCTCTTGTGTAATGTTGCACAAACCCAGTGGCCCTGATGGCCTGAGTCAGCGTATTATGGCGCAAGAGTGGAGAGTACTACATGTCACTTCACCAAAACAGGAAGAGGGTGTGGAGCTACGCACACAGTCCCAGGTAGATGATGATGATGCCTTCAAGTTCCCTCCCAGGCCACAAATCCATCAGAGCTGCACAGGTTATGAGGTCGACGTGCACAATGTAATCAGCAGACAAACAGCCAAGCCCTTGGTACAGTCATCAAGGTAAATACTGCCGCATTAGTCTGTCTCGCTTTGATGTCTGTGACGGCCAGTGTTACCTGGGTCTCTGTGCACTTTAGTGTTCACGCTGACGACATGCAAGTCAGCAAATATCACACACACACACACACACCGGCGCTTCTTGCTGTCGAACATGTCCAGGCCCCCCCCTTTTTTTTTTTTGTTCGCGATGAGTACGCCCACGTTTTATTCGGCTGCTTCTTGGAAAACACCACGAGAAGGAAGATTACAGTCAAGGTTGTTGGCCCGATGGCTGAAGGCCAAGACTGAGACGCGGATAGAGAGATTCAGAGGGAATGAAGGAAGAAAAAAAACACACCCAGGCGAAAAGTAAGACATATCAGACCCCTGCTGGAGAATGAGACTGCCTACTTATCAGCCATGAGCGTGATGTGCAAACAGAGGCCTTTCAGGGCTTCCAGGCACACAATAGCTTTGTTTGCTATGCAATAGAAACCAGTTGTTCGCTGCTGAGTCAATATTTACTGCCTAATGGAATGTGTGCTCTGCTACTACCTCTGCTCAACAACACCAGATTGGAAGAGGGACTTATTATTTCCCCTCTCTGTCTTTCACCCTCTGTCTCTCTTCGTCCTTCCCTCCCACTTCACTATCTTTCCCTCCCCTGTTGTATCATCCTTTACTTCCTTTACAGTATTCCACCCCCCTCATCATCGCTCCCTCCTCTTTTCAGTCCACCCCCTATCATATCTCTCGCATTTGCACCTCCCCTCAACACGGCAAAAACACAGAGTTGTGGAAACACCATATAAGGCCTTCAGTTAGGACTGAGAGCGCCGAATAATTGGCACCGAATTAGGAAAAATAGAATAGTTTGAGGACAAAGGTATTCAAAATCAGGAAGAAGGTGGGAAAAAATAAATAAAAGGAGCGGGGCAATTGCTGGTTTATAGCAGCCAATATCCTACCACGGCAAATGCACCAGCAGAGCGAGATAGAGACAGAGAGAGAGATAGCTTAGTGATGAGATCACTGTGCTGACAGAATGATCCCTTTGTGTCTGCGCCCGACGGTAGGCAGTGATCACATTAAATGTGGTATTTACACCGCGGCTGCTGATAAACTACAGCTAATCACAGGCAATTTTCCTAAAGGTGCACAAAGTCAATCATGCACAAAAACACCAACACGCTTCCCCCCCGGTTGACTGGGCCCTACAGAATCTCTGCTCCCCACTCCGTATTGATTCTGCCGCCATCGCGCACACAAACACACACCTTCGCCCAGGTGTGGAGGGATAACTAGAGGCATGACACACTTGTCCGAGTCCTTTAAAGGTTTTTTTTTTTTCCCAGCAGGCACCCTGACAATCCATTCCTTTCAGTCATGCTTCAGTATCGTTTCCTTACAGCCCCAAGGATTACTGAGGAGAGGACAGTTGTGGGAGTGATGATGCTGGTGGTGTGTGTGTGTGTGTGGGTGGGGGTTTCCATAGTGATACCAAGGCAATGAAAAGACTGGACCAGCAGAGTGTGCAGTAGGTGCCAGAACCAGTGTGTGTGTATGTGTGCATGGATTTAAAGTCCAGCTCTACAGCTTTTAGTTTGAGACACAGTGGAACCATTCATGATTTACTATCTGGCTCCCAATGGCCTTCACTCCTAAATCAGGGCCAGCTTGTCGGGCTCTGATCCCTGCAGTGTTTTCTTTTTTCACCCAAGTTCACAACACAACATTGTTAAAAAAAAAAAAAAAAGAAACAGGAAAAAAATAAATGATTACTCTAATAGTGTTTGATGTTTTCTGTCATCACGTCCCTCCCTGTCCGTACAGTCCTTTCATTTCTGGCCAAGAACTTTGCCAAAGTGACAAGGTCACGTTCAATTCGCCCGTCATAAACAAGATAAATTGATGGCTCCGAGTTGTGTGTGTTAATGCTTCCAAACACATTCTGGCCAAAGGATAAACAATTAGGAGGAAATGCATTGTTTCTAATTATCCTTTCTGTGCACAAAATAAACATTTTCATAAGTTTGGCCCCTAATGAGCCAAATCCTCTTCATACACAGATATTACATGTATCCACGTTCCAAAACAGCATCGCTTAGCTGCTGTCGTCGCTCACGTCGCATTGTGAGCGGCATCCATCAATATTATTTAATCAGTACAGTTAGTGCCCCCACCTAATTGCCATTTACGGCCTTTTTTTCAGTTAACTTGACCTTACAATGAGTCCATTGACGCGGCAGTGATTGCGCAGCGATGTGGTCAAAGTGCATTAATGGTCATTTGTCAAAGAAATGACTCAAAAAAAAAAATGGAAAAACGTGTGAAGCTTTAGCAAAAGATCCCGCCTCTGACCTGAGCATGCATTACAATGGGAATAATTATCAATGAGGCCTTAATTTCATGTTAATGAAATCTGTGGTCGAATTGACAGTTAATGAAGACTATATTGTGAGTGCAGACGTGTTGAAAGAAGCACGTCAAATTAACCCAAACTCTAAATCTGGTGTAATACCTTGAGGACTAATTTAAAGATAAGGTGATTTAGTCATTTGGCATGACATGAAATAATTATTTCTTCAGTGGAATAAAATCCTAACAAGGCGACTTGGTATGCATATGAAATTTCAAATTGTGAAATGAAATTAGCATTATTAACTTATGGAGTGTTAGATCGTATCTGGTCCCTTTCAAAAGAGGTCCCGCAGAGTTGAGCTGGTAATTAAGTAATGAAATGAAAATGCATGATCTAATCAATGGCAGTCTATATTAACTCAGGATTTGTCATAAGGTTACAGGCAACGACCAAAAGGGGGGTGGGGGGGGTTTTAACGCCCACAAATAAAATGGCCATTTAAGGACAATGGCTATTTATTTCAAGGCACACTGCTCTAATGATCCAAAATACACTTCTCAGAAGCTTTTAACGGCCGGTTTTCAATATAGTGTTGTCTCTATTAGTCTAAAACGTACTTATTTCTGTCAGCAATGCTGTTGTTAGCATTTAGCTCAAACTTGCTGATGCTCAGCATGTTCATATTCATCACATCTGATCATAAGTATTGATCAAACGGAAACCAGGCGACGAGTTAAAGGATCATCACAACTTTTTACTACTATGATAAAGTAAAACTGATGAAACCATAGCATAGCTGCAGACAGGCACATAGAGCAGGGGAAGTATTAGAACGTGAGCTCTTTCTGTTTCAGGACAACAGCGTGGTCCCGCGGTGACACATATTTCATCCAGTAATTTTGTCATTCTCAATTATTGAGAAAAGCAAAGATGCGTGAAGCTTAAACAGAGGAGGCAGAAAATACAGCTGAGGGGGCAAAGCCGGGTTCAGCACGTCAGCAAGAACCCACTTCAAACTTTCATTAGGTCTTCACACCTTCACTGGATAAGGGAAAATGTTCCATGAACAGCTCATGCAAAACCATGAATGTGAGTAGAGAGTCGTATCTACATCTCGTGCTGCTTGAGGCTAAGATCACAGAAGTCTTTTGGAGATTTTGGAGAGAGAGAGATCCTGAGTCTCTCTCACGATAGACCAAAAATATCAACCTACTCCTGGTCCCAGCAGAAAAGTGAGGAGCTCTTCAAAGTCATCATTCCGTCTTGGATGGACCCCAGGACTCCTGTAGCCTGTTCTCTACCACTACGCTACATCCGCACTATGAAAGCCTGTAGAGGTTTCAGCGTGGAACAAAGTGGAAGGCCAAGAGAACGACACTTCCCTCCGTTCCTCAGACGAGCTGCAGCGGGGCACATAGCCATCAACAGAGAAAATATTTGAAGTGCAATTATTTCTTAGCATTTGTTTTATCGTAAAGCAAAGGGTTTGCTCGCTGCGGGTTGTTGCAGTCCTGGTGGTTTTGTTGATATAATTTTCATATTTGGCCCTGATGCAAGGAGACACAATAACATAAAAAAGCGGCGCTTCAGCTCCGCTGCCTCATAGCGGGTTAAATGGAGCAGAGGGCAATGAGCAATTCCCCGACAATCCCTTTCCCCGGTGCTGCCGCAGGTTGTTCTTCCCCCACTAAAGCCATCGCTTCCTGGTGTTCCGGCTTAAAGCTTTACCCTGTGGGGTCCCGACAGACTCGAATAAAACACAAGTGGATGCGGCAAGTTGCCATGGAAACTTAATAAGCCAGCAGTTGTAGTGAGAGAGGGAGTCGACTACAGTACCCAGTGAAGCGTGCAGCTAAAGGAAATAAATTGAATGCTGTGGAAAAGAAGAAGACTGAGAGAGAGAGAGAGAGAGAGAGAGAAAAAAAGAAAGAGGAAAGGGGGGACTGTGTGTTATTTTTGAAATAACCTTTTAAGTCGAAATTAAATATTTTGTCAGGAGTATGTGGCTGGCAGACACCCACTCTCCCGTCCCCGCCCACCTCAGACGTGCCTGATGGGGGCTGGAGGTTAAATGGCTGTCTGCGTTGTCACAGGGATGCTTTGGGCTGACCGGGGCCGCCTTCTGCTGCATGTCACAACTGGTGACCGAGAGACGCCCAGCTGCTTCCTTAACCTCACCTACGACTGTCATTGCTTTGACTGCCGGGCCATTACGTGCACTCGTCTCCAGGGCGCAATTGATGTGCCATCAGTTGTCAGAGCTCAAAAGCCTCCAGCACGCCACCAGACTGCCAAGCATCTTTTATGCGGCGTAAATCTTTCATTAAGCACCGATCTATCATTAATTATCAGCTCCTGGCATTTATGGAGAGACACTGAAAGCAGGACTGGGGATGGGTTTAGAGCGGGTGTCAAGTGTTTCATATTTAAGGAGCCAATCTATAATGACTCGCAACATGAGGGATTCCTGTTAGCTTTTATTTATGAGGAGAGCCCTGTTCACCACTCGCCAGCAGTGTGTTTCATCTGTCTAGCTAACATGATAACATTAGTCCACATGGCAGCTGGAAAACAGCTTTATTTTCATTCTCGGAGTCTCTCAGGGTCCGTTTCCATATGTTTCTGGACAGCTCGATGATCATCTCTCTTTAACTCTGCGGGCACCTCTTTTTCTCTTGGCCCCTGTAAAGAAACAAATTAATTCCCCACTGAGGCTTAAGCCCTGAACCAACCGGCACATGCTCGTCTGTGAACATGTGTCTCCCTCACCGACTTAAAGGTGAGGCACGTGCATTTGATTCAGGGGGCAGTTGACAGCACCGTTGCCCCGGAAAGTCTTCCATTACCTGGCTTTGTGTAGGATTAGCAGCCCAGCTACCTGACGCAGTAAACAAACAAATGGGACGATTCCAATTATAAAAGCACTGTTCACGACAGCGCTCAATAAAAGCAGGCCTTGTGCAAGTCCATAAATCATCAAGAATCCTTGGCCTAAATGTGCCAGCAACAGCACTGGGACATTTTTGCTTTTCTCTTTACACCCTAATTCTTTGTCTCTGCCCCCGTCTCTCCCCAGACCTAACACTATTTACAGCTTCTCATAAGCTTAAGCCACCAAAATATAGCACTGTTTTATCTTTAGACAAGTCGATAAGGCAGCATATTGGTTTTCTGCTAAAAGCTACGGATTGTGCTGCATGTATTGACTCATCAGTCGGGCAGCTCAGACTACAACCCGGGGAGGCACAAACCCTCACACACACACACACAAACACAGCCGAGTCCTTGGTTTGCCCACTGTGTTTCATTTTCTGAGATTCACCTGGCAGAGAGAAAGATATTAAAACTAAGAGCAGGGATCAGACCTTGGATAACACAGTGTAACAAGAAAGGGGAGCACGGGGGAGAGAAAACAGACGTCGGGAGAGACGGAGTAAGACAGGGGAAGAGGAATAGACTTGAAATGAACACCCTTCTGGAGCACTTTATCCTGCGTTGTCACGCACCGTTATCCAGGCGCTCTCCTTGATATTTAGTGACAACGACTAGATTACGGCTGCCTGCCTATCGCCACCGTGGCCCCTCAACCCTGCACTCGCACTCAAACAGGAATCCTCAGCCAGGAGCAGGAAGTGGAAGTGAGACACTGCTCAAGGTCTCATAAGTTCACGTCTGTTGTGTTGTTACTGGTACGTGACTGCCTGTGGGCGTGAGAAGAAGTGGGAGGCGCAGTCCTGTATGTAATAAATAAACAGGGATGCATAGCACGTAACACGCTCCCGCCAGCTGTTAGCCGCGTCGCTCAGCTTTTCCATGGCATGGTTTCGAATGCTAAACCTCGATCGGGCTCGTGTTGGGTTAGGGTTAGCGTGACATCATCACATTCAACACTGCTGCGAGACTTAACATTACATAAGATATTAAGCTTGTAATGTCCAACATATCAACTAGAGCTGAAACAATTAATCGATTACTAAATTAATCAAGACCTATTTTGGTAAGCGATTAACCAGTTTGAAGCTTTTTTCATGATTAAAACAAGATTTTCCGATTGTTTAAGCTTCTTAAATGTGAATATTTTCTTCATTTCTTTGCTCTGGATGAGAAAGAAATCATTAAAAGTCAAAACAAGACATTTGAGAACATCATCATTTTCAGGTTTCCGATCAACATTTGTTAAGGTTTTCTGATATTTTAAGGACGAAAAATAATTGAGAAAATAATCGACAGATTAATCGATGATGAAAATAATCGTTGGTTGCAGCTCTACTACCAACTGACTGCAGCGTGTCAATGCCAACAGAAGAGTGCCAAAAAGGGGAGTGATATGGTTCATTGATTTTGGTAGCTTTCACATCTTTTGACAATCAAAATGCAAATGATTGCATAGCATAAACTGAACTGAACCAAACTATATTACTTGGCTGGAATTGGGGTTATTTTACAAATGTAGAGAACCACAATGTCACAGCCGGACGAGGGCGACCGGCGGGTGACCAAGCCGGCAGACGGTCAGACGTGTTGCATTTGTTTAAGGTCATTATTTCTGCTCGTACCGCTGTGGAATGGGAGAACTCAGCTAGTTTTATTAAAACCTCAGAGTCGGCCTGTTTGTCTGTGCAGTCGTTGGGTGGACTGGATGGACCATAGATTCTCAGAGGCGGCAAATAAAATGCGGGTTATTGGAGGTGGTTGACAGAAAATGACCTCTGTGTGTTTTGGCCCACAGAGGTTATTATCTGCTGTTGCGCTGAGGACTCACAAAGGACCAGCATGCACTGCAGATTGGTCCACCCATTTATTATGAACATGGCTGGTGTATACAGAGACACAGGAAACGAATAAGACCACTGCCAGTCAAAATAACGCACAGCTTACTGTCAAAGGTAGCCTTGCCTTTGCTCATCTATAAAGTGCATGCTTTGTTTCTGGATCTTGATTTCAGTGCCATACTAACTCCTTTACAGGTAAACACCTTGCAAAAGATGAAAATCTGTCTCCAAAGACATCATTCCACGTCAATTTTCAGGCAGCACACTCCTGTGGCGCCGACTGGGGAGGGTTCCACTGTTAACCCGGGGGAAACAAGGAGTGAACTTTGAGCAGGAAGATACAATCGCAGAATTAGGATTCATGTAGCGCAGCTTTACAGGTACACATTTAAAATGACTCCATGGAGTCCTCCAGGCTACTGTCAGATGAAGCCCTCGGAGGCATACAGCTAATATGCCCTTGGTGTTTCACAGCACTGGAGCAGATGTTTATGATATGGATTACACTGACAGTAAGTCAATAAGACCCAGATCCTGGGTTTGCGCCGGATTAGTCAATTTTCTCTGGGCCTCTGTTTCGATGATTTTGTTTTCTGATTCCTCATGCCTCGCTGCTCCCCCGCTCAGTTTGAAGCTGCAATGTATCCTCTCCCCTAGTGTGGAGGTACTGAAACAGAACTTAAAAATAAGGAGCCAGTCTGCCAAGGCTTTTGCCTCCTGGTGGCTACAGTTCTGGCTTGTCAAGTCTGGGTAAGCAGAAGATGCTCATTCTGATGCCGAAACCCACCAGTACGCACACGGTGCCCGACATAAATCCAGTTTATTGCGGCGCTGCCATATGTTACACGTCCACATGCTTTTACCCTGATATACGCACGTAAACTCAGACCAGATTTGGCCACAATTAAGCAATGCTTCATCCAACCACAGTGCGGCAATTAAACACCATCCAATCAAATTTGTGTGACAACCAGACGCCTTTCATCACAGCAGGGATCCAGACGGCTCCTTACAGCCCACCTGCCCCGAGCACTGTCTCAGAGATGGTCTGGAATAACTAATGAGGCAGAGCCACTTCTGTGCATCCAGCATGGGACACTCAAAGCCAAATCAACACGGCAAAAATTCCACTTGATCTCCTCGTCGCGCCTCGCTGTGTTTTTCTTTTTTCTATTTTTTTCCTTTTTGTGTCAGAATCCTTGCGTTTGATCCCCGTCAGCTCAGACGGAGAGAGAGAGGAGCAGTTTTTGGTTTGTTTAACAGAGTTTCAGTGGAGTTTGCAGGCACCTGCTGTGCACATCGCACCACATGCTTTTTCAACTGAGGGGTGTCGGACTGGGACAACAAAATGCTTTGTCTCCCCCCCTTTTTTTTTTTTTTTTTTTCGGTAAACTGTGGACTCACCCGAGCTCATGTGTTTAAACCAGTTGTCATGTCGCTGAGAGAATATTTAGTAGGCGTATCGGCTGCACCTCCACTGCTTTTGAGTAGCACTTCAAACGACACGTCTCAGCTGCAAGGCTCTTTGGTTACTCTGTTTAAAAGCAATCCATTTTTAGCTGTTTTTCTGTTGTTTTTTCTTTTTTTTTATTGCAAATGCCGAGGGGGGATATTTTGTCACACAACACTGATAGAAGTGAAGTGAGTTAAATTGCCTCGCGCGGCGCCGCAAACTTGTTCGGTGCGTTTTGCAGAGCGGGGGGGAAAAAAAAAAGTGTTGAGTTTTCTCACAGCTGGAAAACAATACTGCAACAAATAATGGATGAGGGACCAGCAGAGGGGGAGCACACCACAGCCAATGCAAACAGGAATTACTCATTATACATGCAGTAGTCGCTGCGAATGTGTGAGCAAACAAACAAGTTAAAGCTGGATAATATGCGGTGTTTTCCATAAGTCAGACAGGGCAGCTCATGGTGGGCGCTGGAGACAACCCTCTGAACCCCATCTCCCTCTTTAGCTTTCATCCAAACTCCCACATTGCACTCCGACAATACTAACTCCAACGTAAAGACAGTCGCGTTGCGAGCATACCAACGAGAAGCAGTGATGACCAGGGATGTGCTCACAGTTGGCAAGCCGAAGACACTCTTCCACTACCTGTCTGCTTTCTTTAGCGTTCGCATTTTGATACTCAAAGGAAATACGTTGAGGCCTCGAACTGAAGAGCTGATTAGTCGTGACATACCATTAGTGTTCAAAAGGCCAATTACAAAAAAAAAAAAAAAACCCTACAAGGCACTCAGAGTCACTCAACGCCAAGACTTCAATTAAAGCTTGACCTCACTGCGATTTACATACACAGCTAAGCACCAAATAATAGATAGTGGATCTTTAACGTAATTATGCCCTTAATGGACGACAAAGCCACTCTGTCAAAACTTGATATGAAGGCCTCGGCTGTATTCGGGGGTGGGGGTGGGGGGACGACGACACATCATTGGCAGAGCACATCCATCTCCACGTCTAACAGAGACAGAGAGAGAGGGGAGGACAGATTGGATTGACATGCCGGTACAGCACCACCCTCTGTAAGATCATCTCCCATCATGCAATTTTGTGGCAAGCGCTATCTCGCCTAATGTGTGCACCCCCCACCTCCTCCTCCTCCCCCTCCTCCAACCCTTTTTATATTTAATCATAGCCCTGCTGTTCTGTTGACAAAGCTAAATGGACATCATTTCCAGCGCTGTCATTCCGACCGGCTGTATTAGCAGACGTGTTGACCAACTCCACCAAGGTGACCGCCCATATCCGTGGTCAGCTCCAGCCTGCTGCATTTAGCAGAGGGGTTTTTTTTTTTGTGAAGTCAGCCCCATTAAGTCAGAGATAATTGTGTGTGTGTTCTCCATGGTGAATATTTGATCCACTGTTTGCCCTTTTCTGGCCACACACTACAGAATAATGGCTCTCTTTGAGCCATGTGAGGCAAAAACCGTCGGCTCCTTCAGCCCAGTGAGAGGCCAAACCAATTACTCTATCAATTATTAATTCATCATAAAGGTCGTCCCTTTGCTCCATTATCCACACCAGTCTGAGCGTGCCAATGTCATGAGTGTTAACAGGGCCTTGGGGTCAAAAAACGCCCAGACACAGATGAACACTGTCCAGACCGTTCAGCAGACTCCTCTGACTGTTAGGAATGGGACGCATCCGTGCAATGTAGCCTGTAATTAAGCACTGTGGAATATTCATTGCTATTAAAAGTGGTAGACATACTTAATTGACCTCAGTGTCATTTTCAGACAGGAAGTGGACACAGAAAAATACACAACATTAGGCTAAAGACCCACGCACATCAGCAGTGACATGAATAAATGGCGTGACATTGTGAATAATTCGGACATGAATTGGGACGTGCTTGATCACTCACACTAATTGCGATGTAATTAAAATTAGGAGCGTATGTAAGGACCACATCAAAATTGGGCCTTGACAAAGGAAAGACTGAATCAACATTGGCTCCTTTGAGACAGAAATGACAGATCGCCAAATATTACGGAAGAGAGGAGGTTGATCTTGTGTGGACGATTAGGGATGTTATTAACTAATGTTAACCACTAATCGATCAATTGCCTTCGAGAATTTAAGTATTGATTATGTATTGATTAACTAACCGATAATATTGGGGCTACATGGTGGAGCAGTGCCTATAACTGTTGCCTTAGACCAAAAAGAACCGGGCCTTTCTGTACGGAGTGTTCTCCAGGTTCTCCAGTTTCAGAGATTTCACTGGTCACTCTAAATTGACCGTAGGTGTGAGTGTGAGACACGACCCGTCCAGTGTGTACACCTCCTTTCACCCTCTGTCGGCTGGGATTGACTCCCGCGGCCTATCTGTTTCCTTTCATTTGAGTGTCTACTCAGAACCTCGCATGCTGTGTCAGTAAGATTCACTCCAGCAGAGGGCGCACTTCAGTCAAAACACTGACGTAAAGAGCAGCCGAAGAAGTCAAAGTGCAGGCAAACGAATGACTTCACCGTGACTCGGGCAGAGGACAGTGCAGCTACAGCAGTGACGCCACTCTTTGCACAAATCTACTTTTCAAACGCATCAAAACAGAGATGAAACAAACAAAAAAGCCTCAGCAACTAACTCTCTAAGCTGAGCATAGATCGTGGTGACTGGTGGAAAACCACAGTCACCACGATCCCCCAGATTAGGCAGATTGTCTGTGTATCCCGGAAGCATCCGTGCTATCAGAGAGTTTCTGCAGCCTGACTTAACGATTGTTCAAACAAGAACCGAACAAATGTCACATAGCTAATGTGCCGCTAATGTACAGTGTTTAAAACAACAGGAAAGGCACGGTCTTCTGTGATGCACAAAACTGACAACCCTAATCCGCATATCCATCAGGACGTCTGTCAATCACGTGTTCTTCCTCTGCAGACTCTTTGAAATCACGGGCCAATGATTTAGTTTTCTATGTGTACGTCTTTTTTTTTTTTTCATAGGTTCAAATTAACTTTATTATCCCCAAGGGACAAAGTTTTACAGCAGCCGTAGAAACACCATGCATTACTGAGTTTGAATGCTACCGTGTTGAAGGCTTTGATTGTCCTCAACAACACATACCTTGTGCTCAGATAGCTGTCGACACGTCAGAAGCAAAACCACAGGAAATGTGACCTTGGCCCAAAAAACATAAAAGCCACAAAATTGCTCAGGGAAATTCCGTCACTGATGCGATGCGATGCGAGTATCATAGGGCACTGAACTACTACTTGTGTCGAAAATGTGACGCCTTAAATCTCTGATGATTAATTGCATACTGTATCAGGCTGATGAAGCTGTTAAGTTATTAAAAAATAATGTTTCGGGTCAGACTTTATCTGTTAAAAAAGTTACATAAACCAAATTCCACTTTAAAAATGACACAGGAAACAGCTGAAACCATAAAACCACGACCAGACATGATGTACTAGAATGGTGCTTTTTTTTTTTTACCATTCATACATTATTTGTTATTATTTATTATTTATTTAAAGTTTCAAAGTACAATCTGAAAAAAAGTAGATATGTAATGTGAATATAGGTGATAGTAAAACATGAGGACAATAAGTGAGAAGTTATATTCATTGACCAACAAAAATGATCATTACAATTACAACTTCGAAATACATTCATTTTGGGGGGGTTTTCCCATTCATTTATATGTCATAAATCATTGTTTTCTTACAGCAGACTTCATCAATACATTAACATATGTATATTAAAGCCTTTTATTAGCATTTTTGAAGGTCGTCTACACCAGAACTACCAAAGAAACAGCATCACAATATAAAGGACACTGGCATTTGTGTATCACTTACTCACAGTCAACACATGTAATTTCCACATGCTACTTTGCTACATGCTATTTTGTACCCACTTCAAGTACTGGCAATGTCACTTTAAGCCACTTAGCCATAGGTTTGTTATCACTTCTGTAGTAGAAAATGAAGACGGACTGTTGGGACTAAAACTCCTTAGATCTTCTGGAGTAACAAACTAACATGAAGCGTTCATTTCCAAAAAAACAAAAAACAAATCGGGCTGATGTGATGTGGAAGCAGCGTAAACCGGCTTCAGTCGGTCGCTGTAAAGCCACAGCGGTAATGTGGCTACAGAGGAGCAGTCCATCATTGTCAGAGTCCCTTATTGAAGTGAACCACATGAACTGCACAAGCAGATCAATCCACTTGAGCCGTGAGTGGCGGTGAGTTTGTGTTCCTGTGTGGCCAGAGTTGAGCGTGTGGTCTGGTTTGACCTTTCGCTAATGGCGCTGGAACTCCTTAGCAAAGGTCACGTTCTACATTTCAACCAGTCACTGCTCGTCGCGTCAACTGTCGGCGCCGCCGAGCCACTGAATCACGCGGAACTATATACAGTACGCGGCGTTGGAGTCGTCCACAAATAACAACAGTGTCGTGTGATGAGCGGTGGGTGATAATCAGTTTCACGCTGAATTGGATGGCGTGCCACGGCGTGACCTTTGCCGACCCCGAAATGTACGCGTGCGCAGCCAAGGTTATGCGACTGCATCGATATTTATGGTAATAACCTCCGAGTATGCAATTACTCCGTCCATCTGAAACACACCACCTGTGTTTTTAATGTGCCGTCAACAACTGGACTGAAGATTAACAGTTTTCCACTCGTTCACTACAAAAGCAGACTTTTAATTAGGGAGAAAAGCAGTCTGCTCTGGTAAATTATAAATTGTGCAGGCTGTCTTCATTAAATCATATTATTAGTCATATTAGCATTAAGTGCATAATTGAATGTGATTATCTGTAATTATTCACATGAATTACATTGAGGCCAGTCATCACTGAAAGAAGAAAAATAACACAAGGAAGCGTCTGCGGCGTATTTTTCTTACTTCTAAATTGACTGTCCCGTTTTGAAAAAAAAACATCCTCCACAAACAAAGTTAGCATAAATATTCTATTCCCCACAATTCCCCTCTGCTCAACAGTTTACAAAACTCTTTTCAAACATTTTTTTTGTTTTTTTCCTCGTGACAGTGTAATACATTAGTTATGTTCTGGTGCTGTGACAAGGCTGCAGTAAATTTTAAATAAATGTAAGGACAACGCTGCTGGGATTTGACAACTTCAACTTGAAATGTTGTTGTTTTTGCGGTGGTAAATTGTGTGCGCACGAAGCATTATTGTCGTTACATTTGCAAACACTGTAATTCAGACATGTGGGAAACAGAAGCAGACCTACACATGCACCTCTCACATGTCATTTCTTCTCGTAGGGAAAAAGGGAATGGGGCATTTTTAAGCAATGTGTCCTATCGTCATGGCAACATGGTAAAATAAAGCCTCTTTTTTTGTTGTTGTTGTTAAGGGAAAAGGTGGTGAGGGAGGGGCAAATGTTTTTGTGGACTGGGTGAGGTAGGGAAACAGGCTGCCAGCCACTGGCAAAGGAGGCAAAACCGAAACAAAGTGTGTGTGTGTGTGTGTGTGTGTGTGTGTGTGCGTGTGCCCGCGTTCACCAAACTGCTGACTGTGTAAATGTGGGTTTCTTCAAGAGCTTACAAAGCCATGAAAGGATGTGATGACAGAGTCTGGCGAACAGACTCAATCACTCATGGTACACACACACACACACACACACACACACACACACACACACACACACTGAAGACTGTCACAGCAGATGGAGCCACTTAAATGTTGTAACAAGTACCTGCCTGGAATGTGAGACTTATTTGAAATATGTTTTACAGCAGGGAAGCCACTAAAGGTGTTTCTCAAATTATATTGACCTCAGTGTGAAAATGGCCCAATTTGTTTTAGAGGAATACACAAACCTGTTTTATTTCCCTTAAAAGCCAGTGAGGAGCAGACTGCGTCATCGGTCTGACGCACGATATCAGAAAAAAATCAAAGCATCATGAGTGAGGGATGCACAGGTCTGCCACGCTGCACTGATCATGTGAGCAATGTGGACTTCTTTTACAATAAAATATAGAAAAAAAGGACTAATATCGCTATTAGATATCTAAGGCTGTGATATCAGTGTCAGTACAGGACATAAATAAGTGGTATTGAGTAGAGCTGAAACAATTCATCGATTATTAATCGATTACTAAATTAAACAACAACTATTTTGATAATCGATTAATCGGTTCAAAGCTGTTTTCATGATTAAAACAAGATTTCTGATTGTTTAAGCTTCTTAAATGTGAGTATTTTCTTCATTTCTTTGCTCTGGATAACAAAGAATTCATTAAAAGCGAATCATTTTGGTTTGTGGACAAAACAAGACATTTGAGAACATCATCATTTTCAGGTTTGACGAACACCGATCGACATTTTTTAAGATTTTCTGATATTTTATGGACCAAATGATTAATTCATTATGAAAATAAACATTAGTTGCAGCTAGTATTGAGTCATTCCTTTTAAAGCGAAACTTTGCAAGTCTGGTGGCTTTTTTTTGCCTTTTTCTCTGTGCAGCTCCCCCTACAGTGCCACCATGATCATCCATCCATTCAAAGTTTTGCATGCTTCGCTCGGTCAGAGAGTCGTTTTCTCTTCCTCGCTTCCTCAGACAACAGTTATCTCTGCTTCTTTTATTGCCAGCTCTGCCGCGTCAAAAAAAAAAAACGCTGCCCCTATGCCGTGAAGCGATTCGTATTTCTCGTGAGACCTGAGACTTCGCGAGACCTCCTGCCACTGAGGCCCGTTTTTCAGACAGTACGGGGGGAAGTGGAGACAGCCGCCAATCTCCCCCGCAAAACAAGCCATTTAACCATCACAATGCCTCCAAAGCTGTTAAATTAGGGTAAAATTCCTATGACTTGTTTCTGTCCAGTCATTAATTATTACACTACGCTCCTGCATGTAAGCACAGTCATCAGCCATCGTTGTAGCGGTTCGTTCCATTTTAAACAAAGAGCAGAAAAAGTGTGTGTTTATATTTAGACACGCTGGGCTGTCGACTGAATATTCCTCGGTGATGGCTGAGCTGAGAGCGCCACTTTACATAAAAGCCCTAAGAATCCAGTGACTGGCATGTTGCTGCACAAGAACCATTTTTAATAATCAAATTCCCCTGTGGCTTGAGTAAGAAATATGTGTGCCTGTGCGAGTGTGTGCGCCCGTGCATCTGTTCGTTCCTGTTCTCATTAGGATCTACACTACGAGGCCCTGCTTCAATGTTGTTTCCTGTATAGCCCATTACTTCTACCTGCCCCGGGGTTGGAAGTTGAAGCCTGAGACAAACAGCGAGCCGTGTGCAGTAAAATGCACCCGGGAGATTAGCGTGGCGAGGAAGTCAGGGTGTGTAAGAGGGGTGAACTTAAGGTTGAGTCAACCTGAGGCCACAATGGGCTGTTGTGGAAAGACGATTTCCAGCCAAGCTTTTAGTGTGAAGGACATGGGACAAAAAAAAAATGGGAGGGGGTGGTTCTGTGTTGCAGATGGAGCCTTTTATGTTATTTAATTCAGAACATTGAGAAATAAATGATTGGAGAGGAAAAAAAAAATTCAAATTAACCCCTGAGGACTGCGAAACCACAGGAGAGAGAAATATTCTTACCTGACTGTAAAAGCAATAACACACTTTTTATACTCATGCATGTCAATAACATTTCCCCTGAGTGAAAAACATTCAGATTGAATATAATACTGTCAGAAATTATCTGTCCTCCAAAAATACTGGTAAATTAGTCACACATAAAAAAAGCATTGTGGAGAAAGAAATTGCTGTGCTATGTTCAAACTTTTAACCTTGCGCGAATGTACAGTATTTATTCCAAACAGCCAGTTTACTGAACGCACATCCCACGACTTGTACATTAAATAGGATTCATACACAAGTTTTAATTCAGCGAGAGACCGCTTTTTGTTGTCCTTGTTTGCCAACATGATCAAACATCACATCAAAAACACACCAAGTTAGAAACCTAGTGGCTGACTTTTTTCTTATTTTCTGGTTTCTGAAGGCCTCAACGTCCAAGACCAAGTGAACTAACCTTGAGTTATGCCATGTAAGACGATGTTCTGCCCCACACTACCCCCTAACACACACACAAGGTTTTTTCTACTGTTCTTTGGTAACTTATGTGTTGTTTATCCATCTTTTACTACATCATTATTTGTCCAGACTGCATCCGGGGAAGTTGGAGCTGCGTGGTGAAGAAATCAGCAGCAGTTCAGGGACCATCAAGTTTGTGAGAAGATAAAAATGTGATTGCAATAAAAAAAAAAAGGGGCCGCCTCTTAGTGTTTTCTGTCTAGTGCCGCTGAATGAAGCAGCTTCACTTTACTTGCGCTGTGTGCTACTTCTGCTTCGCCTACAAAAATGCACACAAAAACAAAGCAACTGACAAAACAATGTTTTGACTGAATATTCATTTATATTTAAAAGTTACAAACTAAAACTTTAATTCACAGCATTGTCCTGTCCTGTACACTGTACATCAAAAGGGACGCGAAGGAGAATTGACAGGGGCTTAAAGGTGGCGTTCTCCAGGCAGCGACTAGTTATAATATTTATTATTTAGATCGTAAATATCAGTATTGTCAACATAACAGAAGACAAACTTATTGCCTCAATACATCATGACAAACAACAGCGGGGTTAAACATCCGAGGAGTGTGCACAAAACAAGCGACTGGAGAAAAAAAACTGGAAAAACGCTATCATGTGGTGTCAAAAAATGATCAAAGACATATGACCAGATAAAAAGAAAACAAAAACAAAACAATTACACACAAAGAATACAAAGAGTATTGAGCCGACAGAACAAGATGATTTTAGAACCGCTTTTTCATACATGATTGCGTTGCCTTTTAAATTCAGTGCCACATCTGGCTTCGCTCATTTTCCCTTTAGTTCTAATCATCATATCCTGTTTTATTTTGAAATACTCCACTCCACTCTTCTTCATCCTGTCCGTTAGCTCCCTTGTGTATGATGTTGTATTTTTGGTGATTTTTGTACCTTTGCATTACTTAACTGACTGCTGACAAACATTATTTCGTCCAGTAAACACAGACTTTTTTTCTTGTGTCGTGTCCCACAGTTGTTACAGAAAGTCAATAAAGTGAGAGTTGTGTATCACATCTTGATGTTGCACTACAGTTTCTGCCACACACCAGCTCATGTACAGTGCGTCAACATGAAGCACTTTGTCAGGTCATCCAAACACTACAGGAACAAAAGTGATAATCCACCTGCTGATAGTGGATGACTCAGTCTGTAGTAGTAAAGTAAGAGAACAATACTAAAGAAAACACTCCTCAAACCTCCAAATCTCCACCAAGGCCACCCAGTTTCCCGTCGTGTCTGTATCCAGATCACCATAAAAATCGAATAATTTCTTCCTTGGGCCATAATCTACCGCCAAGCACTCCTGGATGTTTACATGCCAAAGAGAAACTACCATGAAAAAAGGCCTATTTGATAATGAGCAGTACGTAGTTTAAGCCCATGTGATGACAAAACTAAACACAAACAAAATTTAGATTTCAAATAGATCCTCTGGAATCGACACAGAGTCAGAGGAGCTGTTTTGTTTCTCCAACAGTATCCGGAATGCCTTTGTCGAGCATTTGAGTGTTTCACTGTTCATAGTGGAGCTTCATCTCACCTTGTAATGTTTTATTTATAGTTTGTCAAATGATATCAATCAGACTCGTAGAGTTTGTGCACACACACACACACACGGCAACGTTAAAACCACAGAGCCTCTGTCATGGTTAAGCTGCACCTTCACTCATTCTCTTTGTTCTTCTCCCTGTCTTCTCGCTTCCAAATGTGTGTGCGTGTGTGTGTTTGTGTGTGTGTGTGTGTACTCATTTTCTTCACTTCCTTAGGACCTTTCCTGGTATTACCACTGACTTTTTCATTCAAGTAAAGATTAAGATGTACTGTACTGTACTGTAGGTTAGGGTTAGGCATTAACTTGTTATGGTTGCAGTTAAGGAAAAGGTTTAGTGTTGACTTCAAATGAATGAAAGTCAAAGCAGTGTCCTGAGAACAGCTGCACAAATCTAGAGTGCCTTGCAGATCGGATGGAACAGCAATGTTAAAGTCTTTCCACCAATTCCCTCTGCTTTGACCGGGCCATTCTAACGCGTCAAAACCATTCCAAGCATATTCAGACAGTATCTTGCTTGATTTTATGGCAGAAAACACATGAGATCTGATTTTTCCGAACCTGATTCAAACCAAAATATTGGATGTTTACATCTGAGCATCTTGGTTGAAAATTTCAAAGTGTCTTCCCCCGGAACTAAATTGGAGACAGAAGTAAATTATCAACACAGTGGAAGACAATAGTTTCAAAATCAGAAGAAAGTTTGCGCCGCGGCTCCACACAACCATCTCCGTCCGAAAACAGGCAAAGATTTCTGTCGTCCATTTTGTTTATTTTGTTTAGGCTACTTGTTTTTTGGGGCGTGGCCTGTAACTATGCAAATGCACGTAGAAAACTAGACTAGACTATGTCAATATGAAGACACGCAGATCGCATCGGATCACTTTCAATATATAACGTGAACAGTTGGTCAGGAAGATCATATTCTGATCGGATATGCTTCTCTTGCTCCGCCTACGTCTACGACTGGATCAAATCTCAGGCTTCACCTCTGTTAACCCATTCTGCAATAAACTGTTAAACTGCGTACTGCCTTCGCCCGCCTGCTCTTGGGTCCAGCACCACCCAAGTACCCTTGTTTGCTTCGCTGATCAATTGCCCCGCCTGTCATTTTAGGTAGTCGGCCATGTCTTGGTGGGTTTGCAGCTACGCCATGCTCTTTCCATTTTCAGAAGACAGGTTTCTGTAAGATATTCAAAAGACAGGGATATTTCTTTGTAACCTTTAAACTTCTCCGCAGCGGTATCCCTGGTCTGTCTGGTGAGCTCCTTGGTCTTCATAATGCTGTTTAGTTTGAGGCCTCCACAGAACAGGTGTACAGTATGTTATGTTGGGATTTAATTGCACACCGGTGGACTCTGTTTACTGATTATGTGACTTTACTTTGGGGTTTCACGGTAAAGGAGGGTAAATACATATACACTCACACAACACTTTGGATTTTCAGAAAACGATGCACTATTTTTGTGTTTACGTGGCAAAATGTGTAAAAGTTCAAAGGGGGATACTGATGAAAGGCACAAGTGTGTGTGTGTATGCGTTTTTGTGTGTGTGGGTATGTGTGTGTGTGATGGGTGTGGTGATTTGGCCCGCCTCCTGTTCCCATTCACACCTGCAGCTCACCCAGTAATCATTGCTGTAGTATAAAGGCTGTGGCTGATGACTCCACTCTCTGCCAGCTCATTCTGTTCTCTGTCAGAACCTGTTCTGTGCTACAGGTTCACAGCCTCCCACGGCGCTTCACGTGAGGATGTACTGATTTAAGCCCGATCTATACTCCCTGCAACAGAAATGGACTGGTAAAAAAAAAAAACTTTCATTGTTTTAGCTGTCTTTAAAAGTAAATACAATTCTTTTAGCAGTAGTAGTACATCGTACAAGCCTGGCAGCTACATCAGCCAGCTGGAGGTGTGTGGTTACATGAATATAACTGAAACCTTTTGCCAGCACAAGTGTTGGGTAGCAGACTATGAATTAAGCTTTTGGCTACATGCATTACTACACTGTGGTTTTAGAACACATCTGCCACATTTAGGCCTGTAATCCACACCACACTAGTGCTTTCAAGCCTTTACACGCAAGACTGGAAACTTTCAAGCTGGCACCGTTTGTAGTTTGATAGCTCTGTTTGCTTCCTTATTGGTTCCGTTGATGGGTCAACAACTTCATGTCTGCTATCAGCGAGTCTCTACTAAAAAGACGTCACTGCTCTTCCTTTTCACCATATCAGTTTATCGGTATTTTCAAACAAAGGCGGAGTTAATGATCAGCTCCCTCCCAGCTGACACATGCACTACCACTGTCTGTGAAAAAGGCGCCATCAATGTGACATGAATTTAGCATGGTGAGGACGCAGAATACCTCTGGAGCTACACTGCTTATCTGGAAGGAAATCATTTTAAGTGTTTTAAAGCAGACGTATTGGTACGGATGCAGACTTAGGTTGTTTTTACACCTAATTGTCCACTAGACTCGGCTCAATTGGGGGTTGCAACATCAGTGAAACAAACCAGAACTTCTGAATAACGTATTCCCCTCCTCGCCTGAGGCGACATGGAATCCTATCGTTTTTATCGACACAGCCATTTCTCTCACTTCCTGCACTTGGTTGATTTGAAGCGAACCGAGACCTATGTTTTTAGGCGGACCAGAGTTCGCTTCTTTGGTGCGCGTCAGAGTTCGGTTCCCCAAAAGAACCGGACTTTCCAAAGCAAACAAACTAAGAACTAGGAAATAGTTCTCATGTCGTTCCGTGTTTTGTCCTTGGATCCGTTCGAGTGTGTCGTTCAGTCTTCCTGTTTGCACTTGCACACACCTGAGAGCCATACTGCACGATCAGCTCCAAAAGCCTGCTGACCTACTACTCACAGACTCGGACAGAGGGCTCAGTCGCCTTTCAAATCTGCTTGTACCATTTTGTTATTCCTATCTAAATGTGCTTCAGGTTTACTGCTCACCCACGTGGATCAGTGTGTGTGTGTGTGGGGGAGGGGGGGTGGTTGCAGAATTTAGGGGAAAAACATTCCCTGACAGTGATTGTAATTTGATTTGCGATATAATTCCAAGTCAAGCAGCAGTTCTTCACTCTGTAATAGAAAACCTGATGGAGCGTTACCAAATGACATAATCAGAATATTCTGATGCAGGGATAAGAAGCTGAAGACACCAATGTGTATGTGTTCCAAATGCGGTTCTAAAACTGTGGTGTATGTACCAAATGCTGTTCTACTGTACATACAGGGGTATGATGTGATCGGCGTGGAGCCGAGGAATTTTGACTGGTGTGCATAGAAAATAATACTATTAATAATATTATTTAAAGTCACCTTATCTCTCGCTCCATCTCAATCCAATTTCATTTTCCCAGTGTCTGAAGTATATGAGAGGAAGAGGAGGATGACGAGAGAGCAAATGATCTTATTGGGAATAAATCTCCCTCCTGTCACAAGACTGTAGCTGACGTTGCTCTTTACACCACTGCTGTTTTTCTGTTGCCAACAAGAACTCAGTATTTTTCTCAGGTGGTACTTGGTATAAAAAGTTTGAGAACCACTGTTACAACAATCAAAAAAGTGAGTCATTGCCCATGGACATCCCTCGGGTCCAGTTTGTCCAAAAACTTGTCTTTCACCCGTTCTCTGGCACTGAAACTACCTGCAACTGTCTTTAATCCTAACTTAATTATATTTATATTTGCAGTCAACCTTTTTCTTAAAGTTGTACCCTATGTGTGTGTCTGAGTCTGGATTTCCTGGTTTTCTTCGCTGTGCCACTCCTCAGTCTTATATGCACAGAGAAACAAAGCGAGTGGAGGCGAAGTGGCCAGGTGACGTAGTGTTACCTGGCCAGACAGCATCCAGGACACGTGGGAGTTGTGTGGTAAAGGAAACGGCAGCAGCTCTGACTGGCACATGCAGGCACATCGTCAGACAGCTCTTTAGGGAGTGCTCGATATGCTTCGCGTTCTGTCGGCAGAGCAAGCGCCTATCCTATTGTACAATCATTTTCACAAGAAGAGAAATTCCTGATTGTGAGTAAAATGTGAACATGAAGTCTAACTGAACACCCAGGTTTGTTTGTTTGTTTGTTTGTTTGTTTGTTTTTGTGGGCGTTTCTTTGTTTTTTCAGCCATAAAGCGAGAGTCCGAAGCTTTACTTGCACTTTACTCGCTCAGTCATGACAAAGTGAGTCACTCGCACTGCGTGCGGCGCAGGAATGTCACCACAGACACAGAAAAAAGACAAACAAAGAGTCATGTGGAGCTGAAGGACTTAATCAGCATTGTCATTTGACAATGGTGTGAATGTGGCGGACATTTGTTTATATTTAAACGTGACACACGACGGCTCTAAAACCCCTGCGTCATCTCAAATCCGGTGCATTTTCCCGTCTATCTGCTGCTTCATCATTCTCCCGTGAGCCCAGCCGCGCCGCCGTTCATTCCGTCTCTAATCGCCGAAATTTCACATGGTCGTGTTCTGTAGTAACAAGACTGTTCACGACCACAGCTGTATCCTGCTGTGAGGCTGACGTTAATGTCACACTGCCCACATAACAAATCCCTATTTAACGCCTGGGAATTAACACAGATTCAGTTCACAGTTGACTCTTAAGTTGTTTTTCCTCCTCTGTTAGAGTCAAACCACTGCATGATTCTTGCCCCCGGGGTGTCTGAGCTCTCCAGCGCCCACAGAATGTGCACCGATGTCAGTCGGACAATGTCAGAGTTGCACGGGAATGTGAACTAATTTGGGAATAAAGACTGCACACGCGCACACACACACACAGTCCAATCTGTCTCAGGGGAACAAATGCAACTCCTTGTCCACGTGATTATGAAAAGGCTAGCCCCGCCTGTCTTCGCGTGACTCGACTCGAGCTGCGGCTGTGTTGTGCCAGTTGTAATTTAGCAGGTCTTGGCGGGGACCGATCACACCGATACTGTCAGTCACCATGTTTTCCAATTACCATAGCCTGCACACCAGCATGATTGCCTGATTGGCAGTGTTATTTCCGTGGCAATTATTATGATTCTGATTATGTCAATCATTTCACTCACTGCTCCGTGTGGCATCAAATAGTAGCGGCTCCAGCCGCTCGCTTTTTACTTCCCCTCGTGTGTGTGTGATGGTTGTTTGAGGTATATTCTCTCTTTTTACAGTAGGAAAAACTTTTTAAAAATTCATGCTCTGCTCGCCTCTAGCGCTATTACCTTTTGAGCTCGGTAGCTCATTCTAAATTACTAACGGCCTGTATACGGTCCCCATAATGATCATTTTCACTCTGTGTCAGTAATAATTGTGAGGTTAGTTCTATTTTAGTGCAAGCTCAGGGCTTCTGGTTTTATCTGGCTTCTTCTTGTATTATTCATGTCATTCTCGTGTCTTTGACTTTTCATCCAGCTCCCTCCATTTAAATTGCAATTACTACTATTACCTCTCCTAAACTCCTGCGGTGAAATAAAAAAAAAAAAAGAGAAAGAAAATAGCCATTTTCTTCATTATCGTCGTCATCGCCGCCACCGCCATCATCATCTATTTACTACGCGATTCAATTAGTGAGCCATCAGATAAAAGGTCACAGTTGTAATCACTCCTTTGAGGAGTCTTTTCTCCTACTTTTTTGTTATTTATTTATTTTTTTTATTTATACCGCCCCACCGTTGCTAGTTTACATCTACGGGGGACAAATGAGCTCGCTTTCACAGTCTTCGACCAAGACAACTTCTAAACTAACGCTGCAACAACCGTGTTGGACACCTAAGCTTCCCGGGCATCGAGTGGTTTATAAATAGCTCGGCAAAAATCCTTATGTATACACTCTTAGGATCATTCTTTATGAGTAAGACGCTTTTTTTTTTCTTATTCAACATCTGTTCTGTGACTTGGAGAGACTCCAGACTGCAGTCAGTGAAGTCTGTAGCCGACGCGCTTATCTGACATAGCTGCTGAATCAGCTGTGATTGAAAAAAAAAACAAAAAACACTGCCATCTGAAGCTGTTTTCTCTGCTCAAATGTTGTCGAACTGCTTTTAAACCATTAGTTACCTCACTTCATATCCACGAGCAGCACTGAAGCCAAGTGCATTCCACTCAACTGCTGCCATGATTTACCTTTCCCTGGTGGATTTTGGTAGAAATCAGCAATTAAAATCAGCACTTAACACCTTCAACTTTCACTTTCACTACACATCATTGCGGTACTATTCGTAATGGAAATGCAAAATATAGGGACAAAGGTATTGGTCACTGTTAAGTATTGAATTTGGGTGTTTCAATACGGTTTTGGGCTAGGCCTCTTATCTCCAGTGAAGGGCAATCTTCCCGCTTCAGCATACCAAGACGTTTTGGACAATGCTATGCTTCCAACTTTGTGGCAACAGTTAGAGGAAGACCCTTTTCTATGTGCAGCACGACCGTGCCCCAGTGCACAAAGCATGGACTGTAAAGACATGGCTTCATGAGTCTGGTGTGGAAGAAGTTGACTGGCCCACACAGAGCCCTGACCTCAACCCCGTCGAGCACTTTGGGATGAAGTGGACCAGAGATTGTGAGCCAGGCCTTCTTCTTCTCCATATGCCTGACCTTATAAATGCTCGGGCACAAATTCCCAAAGAAACACTTCCAAAATCTTGAGCAAAGTCTTCCAAGACGTGTGGAGGCTGCTACAGCTGCAAAAAGGGAAACCGACCTCACACTAAAGTACTGTATATGTATTTGAATACGTCATTGTAGTTATATAGTGTATACATTTAAATATCAACAATATGGCAACATTCCTTTTGCCCCCAATTTCTCATTCACTAAGATAAATCGGTTCATACAGTCATGTTTCCCGGAGGATGAACCCTACTGTGATCTCCTGCCTCGTTGTACTTTTGCCTGAATTTATTATATTTCTGAACTTCCCATTGGATGAGCTGTAATACATTTTGTGTAAGCATTTACTTTATTAAGAGGTACATACTTTGCACAAAGACGCCCCGAGCTTTCTTCACTCGTCACTCACATCACGCATTGCCAGTCATCTCCGAGCTTCGAACTGACAACTGATGAAGTTCAAAGCCGAGTTCCACAAACAGAGTAAAGTGATGGCGACTATAATAAGCTATTAATATGGTGCATTTAATGGAAAGACAGAAGAAGAGTTTTTTTTTTTCCTTTTATTATTATTTTATAGGGCTGATGCTAATACACTTATTTGAAGTGCAATACAACTGACAATGACCTATATCGGAATAAAAGCTGACAGTCTGCTTGTAATCACCTTACACATCAATGTCTTATCTTTCCCGAACTCGCACACTATACGTCTGCCTGATCAAAGAGGAAAATGGCAAGACTTCTGTGTGTGTGTGTGTGTGTGTGTGTGTGTGTGTGTGTGAGCAGCTGCTCTGTCAGCATACTCCTAGTCCAAGAGGGGGGTCCACACAGCATGGCTAAAGAACTCATCAACAACCCCAGGCGCAGTGCTTGGTGTGTGGGATGATGTGCTGCAGACTCAGCCTCTCAGCCCTGAACACCAACCCCCTCCTCTATGGACCCACTTTCACACATGCACACGAGTACACACTATCATCATCATGGACCCGGCTGTACACACATTAACATGCTTACTGTCTGCATTCATCCAGCAAATGTGCTTGTTACCCACGAGGATGGGTTTTTTTTCAACCGGGGTTAAGATTCTGGAGAGTGGGAGCTCGTTATGAGAAACTCAAATTTGATTTGTTGTGAGTGCAAAGCACACAGCTAAAAAGCTTTAGGGGTATTTAGTCTCTGGCTATAGGCTTAATGAGTTAGAGTGTGCATAACTATGTGTGCGAGCAGTCGGGGCTGCATTAATGTGTCTCGTGCACATGTGTGCGTCAGCGTTTGTGTCAGCACTTGCGTTTGTTTTTGTGCTCGTCGAAGACGGGGGTGCGATACACTCATGTGACGGCGAGTGGCTGGAGGCGGTTGGACTATTTTCACTCTTACGGGCTAATTCCACGCTAACAAGTCGGCGGCGACGCCACATACTCGTTCTTGTCCAAAGCCCACATGGGCCATTTTCAAAGCGAACCAATTAGCCAGGCTGTCTCCGAGTCTGTCAGCCCCTCCTTCCTCTTGGAGGCGTTTGAATGAAGGAAGTCCAAGAGGAGTGTGTGTGTTAATAAGCCTGTATCACTGATATTAAAAGATGTCAGGCGAGAAACATCAAATACACAAAGCTACGCTGCCTTCCCAATTAGCTAAACTAGCTATTTAGTGACAAATCTTCCAACTCAGTAATGCAACCGCATCTAATGTACAAGGAAGGCGATGAATACAGTTTTAATGGACGCATTAGCGCACCCAAACGGATTCTTTGTGACAACTTTCTTTTTGCCCCATCACTGTGAGACTGAAAAGGGGGAGAAAAAAAAAAAAAAACATGAAGGTGTCAGGACTTGCCAAGTAAACTGAGTTGACACTGTGTAGTATTGCGACACTTCCAGTGTGGGAGTAGCTAATTGGATGGTAATTAATGGAATGGAAGCGGATAAATACCTTTTTTGTGAGCAGGCTTGTCAAGGACATGGAGGTGATGGGGAGGGAGTCTGAAAAACCACAGAGACATGAAGAGAAAGCCACAGACAGACACCTTTTCTTCATCGTGACAGCTAATCCTCATCCCTTCATCCCTTGCCTCAATTCCTAAATGAAACTACCCCTCCTTCATCAACACCCCCCCCACACACACACACCTCCTTCCTTACACTCCTCTCTATTCCTCCCCTTATCAGGCCCCCTGCCTATTCTCCCCTGCCCCAACTTCACTTGTTTCCATGGTAACAGGATGAAAAGAGTTACTTCTAGATTAAATCAAAGATTTTCGAGTGCCGAAAATATTACAAGGTCTTTTGAATAGTGTTCCTGGAGTTCAGGATGATACTCTATTTTCTATTTCCAGATCGCACATGTGTGCTGCTTTCTTCGAGTGAAGAAAGGAGCACACAGCCGACTATTCACTCGCTGATGCTAACTATAAGACCTGTCTGTCTCTGTGGGACCAATGAAAGGCTCCGGAGTTGACAGTCTTCCTTTCTTCCTGTTTTTACTCCCCCTCCTACCATATTTCAAGGCTTTGTTGGCGTCCCACAAATCTGCTTAACCAGTCTGCCAGCCGCCATTGTGGAAGTCCAGATAGTTGGGTTTTTTTCTGTCTTTTTCCAAATTGAATATCCAGAGTAAAACAGGGGACAACAATAACCTGAGAAACATCCCTGTGGTGTTGCTGCAGGATACCGTAGTCAACAGTGTGATAAGGTCTGTCTGCAAACACAGGGTTTGTTATTGGAGCACAGTAAATTGTGTCGTGTCTTTGATCCTGATCATCACCTCAGTGCAAAACAGTGCACACTGTAGCTGGAGGGTAATAAGCATTGGATCGCTTACCTTAAATAAACACTGGCGTTTTTTGTTTTTTTGTGTGTTGTAGCCTACAAGCCAGTGGGCAAATGACAAAAGCACATGACTTCACTTAATGACTTGCCAATAACAACAATGTGAGTGATGTTTGCCGTCATGCACATGAGACAAAAACAGACCTTGTGACATCGTATTACTAAAAATATACTCTCGTCAGGCTTTTTTTTTCTGTAAAAATTCAACTAATCAGCTAATCACAAGGCAGATCATAGCATTTAGGCACGCAGACATCAGAATAGGTAAAAGAGTGACTTTGAATGTGTACAATCTTATCTATTTCTGAGATGATCTGCTCTCAACTATGTCTAGGTTGTACAGCGAAGGGTCCAATATTCTTTTTAAATATACAGTGATGAGGTCAGAGGAGAATGATGGTAGCAACTTGACCACTCGTATCAATCAAGGTCTGCAGAAAACCATCTCTGAATGTACTGTACGTATCAAAGTTTGAAGCAGATGAGCCACGGCATCAGAATACCACATTTAATACCTAATGAAGTGGCAGGTGAGTATAGAGGGGAAAACAAAATGGATGCTGCTGCAGGGTCCAATGCTGGTCCTCCCAGATCAGCACCTAAACACTGGTATTGACGATGAAAACATTTCAGCAAAGAAGGATGAGCCTCAGTTCTCAAAGGCGTTTCCTCACGTAGCCTTTATATTCAAACTCCTGTGCTTCTAGTTTTACTACTGGTAAAAGTTTTTTTGGTCATTATAAATTGACCGTAGGTGTGAGAGTGAAATGGTTGAATGGTTGTTTGTCTCTAAATGTGGCAAACTGTCCACGGTGTACCCCGCCACAGCGCACAGCACCCCCCGCGACCCTCCTGTGGAGGATAAAGTAGTAAAAAATGGATGGATGGATGGATGAAGGTGCTTTAAGTGATGGACATGAGTCAGCATGGACAGCCTGCTGCTACATGGCCTCTAAATGCAGTAGGATGTGACACCCTTCAGATGTAGTATTTACCTTTTAACAGTTTGTGCAACTGTATCCTTCAATCAGCAAGCACTTTAATGCCCATGGACCAGCTGTCCTTCCTTAAACCACTTTTAGTCAGTCTTAAACACTGCCAATCAGAAATACCCAGCAGCAGCAGTTTTCTAGCCATCACTATCGAGACCTCGTGGAGGACTTAATGCTCACTTGCTGATTAATATGTTGTATATCTCTGACAGGTCCCATTGTAATAAAGTAATTAATGTCACTTACTTCACCTGTAGGTGGTCATAATATTATGTCTGATCAGTGTATATGACTCTGAGCTCTGCAGGGGTATATTCTCTATGCCAATATTGCTTTGAGGTTTATTTAACTTGAGATATTTTTTTAAGCTGTCTAATGTCAGCTGATTGCACTGTTAGTTCTTCAACGATGAGCAGTATTTACAGAGAAGGGTGAGGTTTCTCCTCATGCCAAAAAGAGAAATGGCATTTCAGTTCCTGATTAAAAAGGGAGCCATCATTTTAATGTCGGGATGAAACAGTGGCGCAATCTGGGCATTATTGGATCACTGAGGACGGATGTAAATACCAGGTCTGAACAGGGCCTTTACCTTTGACCAATGAGCTGCAGCACCAACAAAAACCTTCTATGCTGCAAAGAATTCTAAAGAAAAAAAAAGGAATCTTAAAGAGTCAAACAATAAAGCAATAAAACCAGCATCAGAGAGGTTCAGAGATTCAGAGCGATTGCCCATCTCTCTCACCTGTCGCATTTGAAATGATGCGTCTGTGTATGATCATTTGATGAGGAGCTCAGGACAGAGAACCAGAAAAAATCTAGAAAAAAAGGCAAGTATTTCAATAACCTGCAGATAAAACTGAACAATCAACCTTTTTTTCAAGCGATTCTGCCTACTGCAGCTTTAACAGCATTTCTTAATTAAATCTAGCATATGTCGAGCTGTCCATGATGCTGAAAGTGCAAAACTACCCACATCAACTAAAACCCCCAAATGCAGTATTAATAATTAAAATAATGTTGACTCCATTGCATTTTACACATGTTTTTTTTTTTAGAGGTAAGGCTTCCATTTTAGCCTAGTTATGAACTGCTGTCAGCTGTAACTAACAGGAACTGACCTCCAACATGGTTGCGGGGGCAGTGCGGCAGGACGTCACCTCAAAACCTCTCCATGGAAACAACCGTCAGGTGTCCTTTTTGATCAGTGCAGATGAGTGACAAGAGATCCATAGTGACAGGAGTAGCACATAAAGCTTTTACCGGCACCGGCCGAGTGCGTCCCTCCTTCACACATGGCCGAATCCTGAAGGTGATGAAAGTGCGAGCTACCTGACTGTGGGTAGGCATGTTCCGCGCACACAGAGACACACACACGCGCGGTCAAGAAGGATGGCTTAATCCCAGGAGAGGAGCCGGGGTCTGGACATCAGTCTTTACAACAAAAACGCACACTCCATCAGTCCACAAGGGGACCATTTGAGCAGAAGCAGTCTACCCTACTCTTCCTCACACTTGTCAGACTGCTCTGGTGGAATCTCTCTTCCCCCTGAACAATAAGATTAATGGACATTCAATTTCGTCTTCAGACTGTGTATGCTCCGAGAGGAGAAATCATAGCTGTGTGAAAAAAATCTTCAATAGGGAGACGATTAAATGCTGCAGGACTCATTTTATGCATGTTAACAGGGTTGTATAACGTGCCTTCTCTGTTCTTGTGGCTCTATCGGGGTGAGAGCAGGAGCATGTGTCAGGGAGAAAGGACTTTGCACAATAGGTTGCATTAGTCTGCTGTAGCCACCCTTACACTGTACAGTGGTGCAGTGCTACCACCCCAGCAGAGTATGATTTATGGGGTACACACTCAACAAATTACATCTAATGAATTGTATCGCTTCTGACGGAATTTAACACCCTCTTCGTTTTAGTGCCTTTGTTAAACACGGGTTAACTGCCACAGGAATACCAATCAATGCTGAAATGGTTAATGAGTAAAGAGTGAGAGATGGGGGGAATATGAAAGATTGATTCGCTTTTGTCCTAAGTGGGATTTATGAGGTATGTTCTCACGCTTGGGCCCAAGGATTAAGTCCATCTCTAACACTTAGCAGAGGTCTAGGTTGTTGCTGTATCCATATGCTTCGATCTGTGACGTAGGAGGATGTTGCATGAACAGGCCTCGTACATCTATCTGCGTGTCTCAAATCTGCCCTCATGAATGACTGGATGGGGGGGGGGCACACACCTGCATCAAACAGCAGAGTTTAGCCAAACCAGAGGTCAGCCCTCCATAAATATCCTCTCACTCTTGTTAACCTGTCACAGCTTTTAAATGGCTTGACAAACAGCCCACCTGGGACTCATGGGAAAAACGAAAGGTAGGGGAGATAGAGCAGGGGGGGTAAAGAGCGATATGCATCCCGTCGGCTCCAGTCTGCTCCCGTCATTATTTTTACAAGTCTTTACGACTCAATTTAGCGGGTGGGAAATAAAACAAGCAGGGTGTCGCAGCTCCGGGGGCTGAGATGAGTTAGTGGTGTTCCCTGAGCTGTCAGAGAGCTTGCCGGGGCAGCATGGGGGGGTTGGGGATCAGAGCGAGAAAAGGGAGGGTTTGGGGCAGAGCCATCGTAATCAAGCATGGTTTCTCAGATCAGTGTCAGTCTACAGCTTCAGATATCAGCAACGTGGAAGTTTGAAGGCCCTGGTTTTTTGAAGAAGACAACAGAACCTGCTACGTGTAAATCAATTAAATACAAGTCAGACAATCTATTGGGAGTCAAATTACTACTGGGCATATGCTCAGATGAACCCAAACTTTTGGACTGATGGGGAGACTGAATTTATGCTCCGTCAGCTTTAAGAATGACATATTTTGAAGTTAATGGATAAAGACATGGAATGGCCCCAGACATGCAAACATGTCTTTGGCTTTGGGTCAAGGTAAGACACAGGAACCAGTGAACAGCAGAACCATCAAGGCTCCACCACGTCATTGAAGACCCCACAGATGTTCCTGGCCATCACCTGCCCCAAAAACCACCCTCAACTGTCTGAGGACAGGAGTAGGTTGGTACGCTTCAGGGCAGCAACGCAAAAACGTGGACTGGTTTGTCTCGACAGAGCTGAAGGTCTAAGGACACGCGCCAGAAGACAAAGAAGCTACGTGGAGGCAGACACACTTTCATTCAATAAACCAATTCCCCATGGAAATGTTACTTCACACATTGGCTCTGTAAGTACTTTTGGTAATTCTCCACATTTCCTTCCCCTTGTATAAAAAGAATGACATTTTGTGCCGTCTACGTTCAGGTGGCTGATTTGCTCCACATGCCACTAATATTCTGCTGTGATATTGGCTTTTTCCTGCATGCTCTGATAGTGCTGTGCGTTAATGACACTGTCAACTCTTCAGAAAGTCCTCCTCTTCTTTCATTGTATCTCTCTCCTTCTTCTTCTTTTTTCTTTTTTTTTTTTACCCGCTGTTATTTCAGACCAATTGGGAGTGCACACACAGGGAAGGGAGGAGTGGGTCGGTAATTAAAATTCTGTTCAGCATGACAACGCTGTTTCATGCCTCATTTTTTCTTCCACACGTGGGATGAATGTGGGATCAGCAGTGGAGACTTTAACAGGTAAAGAGAGACATATGCGTCCACCTGGAGGACGCGGGTGTAAAAACAAGACGTAAAAAAATCTGCAAGCTTATCAGCAACACTGGTGCTGATGTTATACTCAGATGTCCTTAATGTGTAATGGTGCGCTTTCTGGCTGCAGCTTTGTTTTCACTCAGTTCCTTGCTGACAACCTCCAAAAAAAAAAAAAAAAAAATTGTATTTGTTTGCAAGAGCATGTTTTCAAGGATTTGTGTACGTGTGAGAGTCGGCATGCGCAGACATATGAGACAAGCGTATACACTTGCACTCCTTGCTTGCATGTGCCGATTCTGTGATGTGTTTACTCATTGAAGGAGTGGGGGGTACAACAAAGAGCCTCCTGGGACGTCATCCACAGGGCTTGTCAACTACTGTCACTCAGTCATCAGCCGCCCCCTCGCCGTCCCCGTATCCCATACTCCCTCGCTCTGATTCCCTCCCCTACAAAACAAAGACAGCGGCAGCTTTTGCAGCTGTATCCGAGGGGACCATCACTCCACCAGTATTTAACCTCTGCTACAGCTTCTTTCTGTCTAACTCGCTTCCCTTTGCTTTGCTACGTCTCTCTCTCTCTCTCTCTGTCTCTCGCTCTCCTTCACCCCCTTCCTCCTCCTCCTCCTCCTCCCCTTCATCAAAGCATTTCTGGCTGTTTTGTTTCTCAGCTCTACAGAGAGTTATTGCTCATGACAACGATCACGGTCGTTTATTTTCTCTCTGCAGCCCCAGCCTCTGTATGCATGCCGGGCTAGTATTACTCTATGATATTCAAGCGCTCTCTATTAAATATGCATGAACCCTGGAGATGAAAATTAATTTTGGGAATGTTCTCTCCTTCTTCTCTCCCCTCGCTCCCTCTTTGACTGTTCAAATATGCCGTCATCCGCCTTTGTGTCACGCGGCGAACTCATTATTCCATACGCCGGGTGACGGTGTAGCTACAGCGACCGTGTGTTGCACGCACGGCGATGTTTGCGATATTGATCTTGTTTAAGCACAGAGGGCCGACCAAAACAAATCCAGCCAAGCCACATGTCGCGAAGGAGCAAGTTTCCGCAGATTCCACCAAGTTTTGAACAAGTTTGCCCTGAGCTCTTTATCATTCATGAATATTTAGAGCCATATAAAATGGGGATATATTAAATTGAATTATGCATGCATGAAGCAATGGGAATCTGCAGTAGGACACCACGCTCGTTCACCCTTGTCTTTTTCCTGCAACGCGATCCTTCTCCGCGACCTCTCCTCTCCTGGTTTGTGGCCCAGCAGCCTCCAGCATCCGTGTGGGTGCTGACACGCTGCAGACCGTCCTGCTACACGGCAAATGACAGGATTCCTACGCTGGGGACTGTGAAAGAGTGAATACATCACAAACCAGCGCAGACACAAAACAGCCTGGCTGAGTGGGTTGTGTAGGTGGAGAAGCCTACGCTGAGCTGAGGGGATGAAAGAAAAAAAAAAGGCTTTCAGGGAAATTTTTCTTTGAGCTTCCTTTCGAGGATGTTGTCGATCTGTATTATTATTGTTGGGGAAAAAACAACAATAAAATGGCAGGGAATCATTATGTGTCATGGCGGACGAGCTTTAAGTTCGCGCTCATTGTAGTCGGAGTTGGGAACACGTTTAATTCGGGAATAAATTAGCTGATAAATAAACCTTATCTGTGATCGCTGACAAAGAAAAGGCATTTAATCAAAGTGCACTAAAAACGCCTTTTGGTTCGAATTCATCATTCTGACTCAAACTGGCCATTTACTTCACTGCTCACGGTTCATGAGAGCTGAATTTTCTCCTCCTCTCCAAAACAAACTGACCCGCTGATTAAATGCGCTTCACAAAAACCTTAATTCCACACTGAAAGTCTCAGAGGGTCCGACTGCAGCGCTACCATTTGAAAAGCTTGTCCCTTGAAATCTAGATATTCAGCAGCAAAATCATAATAAAAAAAGTGTCTTAAAACTGTGTACGGGGGGGAAAAAGTCAATTTTGAGAACTGTCAGACAGACAAAACGCTGACTCATGCTCAAAGGGGATGAGATGCGGTTGAACATAATGGACTGATGCTGCCATCTTGATGTCATTTGGAGCCAGAATCTGCAGCATCACAGTACCAAAGTCCTGCCAACTCGGTAACTAATAGAGACAAATATGGCATAACTGCAAATTTCAAACATGTGAATCTGTGTGACGTGAGGTCACAAAAGCCAATCAGTGTTGTGTTTTGGGCCACAAATGATTTTAAAGCGGAGTTTTACAACTGTTTTTCACTTGTCACCATTCCGAAAAAGCCGGTCCGACATTTCCTCTACCTCTCTTCCTCCGACAACGTTTTTCTCTGCTTCTTTTTCACCAGGTCTGCCACGACGGAACGTCTAAAATAACACTTTCGTTAATAGCCTGAACCAGGCTGGGAGACGTGTGTATGTGTGTGTGTGTGTGTAGTCGTTTCTCGTGAGACTCGAGATTTCACAAGATCTCTGATCTTGCAAGGCTGTTTTTGGTGTGGAGACCGTTCCCAATCTCTGCAGAAATCTTTTCACCATCACAATGACTCCGACGCAGTTACATTTGTGTAAAAATCCTGCATGGTTCTGCACGAGAGATCAGGGGAAACGTTAGAAAACGCCGCTTAGACATCGCTCTCTTTTTATTTTTTTGGGCAGAGGGAGAGATCATGGGCAGGGGGTGCGAAGGGGGTGGAGGTGGCCATGGCTTGGGGGAGGTTTTGCAATGTTTTGATTCAAATTTAATCTGTGCTCTTCATCATGATACAAATGTTTTTTTTCCTGGAACAGAATAGGCAAATATCTGCATATGGACATATTTGATCTTGTAGCCAGAATGATGCAACTTGAACACTGATTTCACATTTGTTGTTAAAGCACCTCATGAGCAGCCCTCTCAGTGGATAACTCATCTGTTAATAATATGGAACTATTGATCGCGGCTTTTATTTCCAACTTTCTTTGTCAACCGATTCTGCATTTCACCTCTTTTTCTTTTGTCCTCCTGGTGGGAAAATGTGAAAAATTGTCCTTTTTTTTTTGCTGATGGAATATTATGCATGATTGTATTTCAGTGAGTCAGTGTGACACCAGAAGGTTTCTGTCACCCGGAGGAGGTGGCCCCCTGTGGCCTGCATCCACTAACACATCCCATCATGCAGTGCATCTGCATAACTGCATCTTTCATGAGGCTTGGTCAATGTCCAATCCATCATACACAAACCTGCGTACGTGTGTGAGCGACACATTTTTCCTCTCTGTCCTGCATTAATGTGTCGGTCCATGTAGGCCACGTCCCGCGCAGTAAATTGTGCTTTTCACCTGTTTAGTCTACGACAGATCGTGTTCCAATCGTCCGGGTCAGCAACTGACTGGCTCTGCTACGAATTAGCTCTCTCGCACCTCTTATCTCTTCATCACCTTCATGGTTCCTACTAGTGGCACCTTGTCCGGGTCTGGTCAATACAAGCAAAGAGGGATGTGGGTGCCGGTAGTTGGTATATGATCCCTGCAGTTCTTATCAGGTAAAGTGGTTTTTGATTAGTGTTAATGGCCTGGACTAAATAGCCCTGAGCTTTTCCACTGGCTACACAGTTTAAATGTGTGTGTTTGTGTGTGTGTGTGTGTGTGTGTATGTGCTGCTCTCCTCAAGGGCATGCTCACAATTTATCAAGTTGAATAAGCCATACCTTCTGTGCGGCGCTAACGCGTTTTACGTCTAAACCGACTTCCTAAAGCGCAACCTGTCCACCGTGCCGGTCGCTCGTAGCTATTTTGAGCATGCTGGTACGGATGATTGTGCTGCAGAGTGTCTCCCTGCAGCCACAGCAGTGGAGTTTCAGTGTGTCAGCAGCAACAGCAGCAGCAGCAGCAGCAGCAGCAGCACTGCTGCACCACAGTAAGAATGAGGCTTTTTCTTGTCGTGCATAAACTCAAACCATCATCCACTCGTGGCCCAGAGTGGCAGGCTGCAGCGCCGCGCGCTCTCCAAAAGGGAAAAAAAAAAAAAAAGAAACCCAAAAAACCCTTGGCATCTGGTGCAACAGACAGCCTTGCATGTTAATGCCGAGTTAATATTATTCTTATGAACTGCGTGTGACTTTGCATGTTAGTGAGCACTCTGTCAAATTAATGTCAGCCCCATTAATGGCGCCGTCTATTTTGTGTCATAAGTACGCTGGTGCCAGGCTCCACACACACACACACACACGTACATGAGCACCCCAAAGCACATGCAAAGATTCACACCCCGCCAGATCAACAGCAGATACATATTTACACCTACACACTCTCAGACACACATCTTTCCTCCACAGAGGCGAGAGATGAGAGGAGGAAAATGAATGTCCTGACTCATTTATCACAAAGCCCCAAAAGTACAGATGAAACCAGTGATGAAAATCTGTCCTGAGAAATGTCAGGAAGATATTAACTCCAATATATCAAAGTGGAGCTGCAGTCTGGATGCTGACTGCCAGCCGATGCTCCCAGGCTGCGGTCGAACCGGGGGTGCGCACACCGGCCGGCGCTGAAATTCGCGTCAACTCTGACCGCTTGTCACGCGCACAAACGAGTAAATAAAGACTCAAAGTTGCCTCCGTAAAAGAGATTAACATCGGAAATGATGCGGAGCGAATTTCATTAGTGCTCAAATGCCATTCTTTAGATCTGTCTGCTCCCAATGAAGTGTGAGTCAGCAAAGGGTGAAGAAAAGGAGTCGGAAATTGCCTTTTTTTTTTCTTTTTTTATGTGGATTTCACTAATCACTTCCCAAACCAAATACAAGCAGGCTTGTACTAATAAGTGAGTTCGGGCTCAGTGGACAGATTGGGTGAGACAGCACCGAGGATAATGGAATTGAGATCTTTCCATGCCTCCATGGGTGTCTTAATTGTCAAAGGAAGATTCGCAGACGTGTGGTCTGCTGGATTGTCGGATTGTGGGCTGCCTAAATTGGAGTGCGGCTCACTGGACGTGTTTTAAACCACAGCGTGCGCCGTTGTGTGTGCGAAGTGGATCAAATCCCTTGTTTACTTGGCAAACCAACAAAGTCCATGTCTCCAATGCAGTCAATTTGGACTGCAGTGGAGTTGTATCCAGAAATCTATAACTTCCGCTGTTCCCCGCTTTTTCATCTCGCACTCGCTCCTGGAATGCATTATGTGCTCATTTATTTTTTTGCATGGATTTATTTATTCATGAATATTAATTCTGAATGTGATTTATTGGGGGGGGGAGAAAAAAGAAAAGAAATATTGCTTTCTCAATCTCAGCCAGCCAGGATTTATTGGCTCTCATTGCTATTGTTATCACAGTACCTTTGCAGTGGTCTATTTTAGCACGGCTGCTCTTCACTTCTTCTCACTGCAGCAGATTTTTTTTTTTTCTGACCACCGTGGTTCATTAGAAGTGAAATTGGACTGCGTGGGACTCCGGGACAGAGAGAGCGAATGTGCTTTTAATCTAAAAAGGTCAAAGTGTGCAAGCTATTTTGGAGATTTACTGCCAGACACTCTGCGGGGCTTTGTGTGAAGATGATGTAAAATTAAATGAAGACAAAGTTACAGAGCGTGTGGTCTCGCCGTTTGAAGAGAATCAGAATCGCTCTTCATTCGCAGCTTTTAATCAGTCCAATGAGATTCACATGTGATTCTGGAAGGGGGGGGGGGATTGAAATGGTAATTAGTATTGATTACCTATGTGCATATGACCCTGCAGTCTGCCCCTGCATTCTTAAATCAACCCAAATTATTGGATTTACTAATTTCATGCTCAGGGAGAAGTAGCAAGTGACATGAAAATGCCTCCACAATGAGGCATGTTCCCACCGGGGGCCGAGGAAATTACAGCGATGGGAAGCGAGGGGTCGTTTTGTGCAGACGTGTGGCATAGAGGCTGAATTAAAAACACTGGTTTAAGTCAAGGATGATAATTATTCTAGGAGGGTCTGTGGGGAGTAAAGGTGATTCAGGTGGCTCTTTTTTTTTTTTTTTCCAAATAATGTTTCACGTCACTGCACTGTCGTCAAGCGAAGGCCTCAGCCCGGGAATATACGCATGTAATTACTCTCAGTTAAGAAAGAAAAGAGGTCGATTTGGGCTGAGAGGGAAAAAAAGCAGCCCAATTACATTTATACACAATTAATATGCCCATGAGAAATGGAAAATTTCCTTCAAATGATAAGATTAATTCCTAATTATGGCACTCACACACAGTGACACACACACAGGAGGCCTCACACAGCTAATCAACTTTAATAATAAGCCGCAATACACTGAAATTGTGAAAAGCAGAAGTGGTCACAAAGTGATGGAGGGAATCCGTGTCATAGTGGACCCAATGAACCCGGACACACTGGGCATGAGATGGTGCTCTGCCGCCATCTGCTGGCTGAGGTGCAGAATAGTAAGCCATCTGGGAGTTTTGTGATCATCTTTCATTCATATTTTTCATGATTTAAACGTCAGTTCTTGGATGCCTGCGCGTGTGTAAAATTGGCCTAATTCCTTCCAGACCATTGACTGTTGCTCAACAGCATCAGCTCCTTGAACAAACTAAGCACTTTCCATTGAGACTTTTGTGCCATTTAAAAATATACAGCAGTTTGTGGGGTTTGTTTTGTTTTTTTGCCCTCATGTGGTCATCTACTGTGTTTGGTTACCGAGTCAAGTTTTAACAGCCACATTACAGCAGTTACAAAACCGTTTGGTCATTTTAAGAACATATGAAATGAAACAAAGTGACTAAAATAGTACTACAGTACATTTTTAAACAAACTTTTGTACTTTAACTTGAGTACAGAACAGTACTTTTACTTGAGTAGAATATTCCAGTACTATTTCCACCTCTGTACACCTACATATAAGTATATATGTTGAAATGAAAACCAAAAAAGGTTACATTTTAAAAATACACCAAGACGGGGTTTTCTCTTCGCAGGCCGTCATGTTGGACACCGTGTATTAGGTGTCACAATGAGCAGGTTTTTTATTTTTTATTTTAACGACGACTGAATGCTACCATATGTTTCCCTACATGATGGGAAGGGAAGTGTGAGGCTGGAGCTTATATTCAGCAGCAACAGCTCCCTAATAGCAGGTGCTAAATCCTACATCCTGTTCCTTTAAATCCCTGCCTGGAGCTGGTCCACAGTACATTATAGATCTAATAATGCCTTATAAGCCTGAGACAGCACCGGGGTCACTGGTATCCAAACAAGGGGAAGCAGGTTTTAGCCACTATCACTGGAACCAGCAGCCTCATTGTCAAAAACATCAAGATTTTCTTGCATTTGTATGTATTTATTCTGCATATTTTATATATACATATATATATATATACACATATATATATGTATACATACATATATCTATATATATATATATATGTGTGTATATATACATATATATTTGTATATATATATATATATATATATATATATATATATATATATATATATACACACATATATATGTACATACACATATAACCTAATCATGTTTTTCTTTCTAACTTATTTTTACTCTTATCAGACTTTAATCTTTTTATTTCTTTTTTAACAATTTCTAATGGATTGTAATCTTAAATTTTCTATTGATTTCTTTCTGTCTCTGCCTGGCTTTACTTTACCAAGTCGAATGCCACTACAATAAACCACCATCAATCATTTTTAAAGCCCTCTAATGTGGACAGCCTCTGAGACAATATGGCTGTGGGCAAAGACACAAAAACAGGGTCCCCCAGGTCTCCTACTTAAAAGAGCAAGACACCCAGACATGAAAGACTTTGTTGAGTCCTTTTGATCATCAACTTTCCATTAGTTAATTCGAAGCACAGTGGCCCAGAGCCTTTAATCTTTCAGAAAATCTTTCATGGTCACCACCTCACTGGTGGTTAGCACTAACTATGAACCTATTTTGTTATTAAAGACCATTTTCTTCCTCATGTATGAATCAAATAGAAATATTAGAAATAGAAAATAGAAAAGCAGAAATATTTAAAATGTCCTGACATTTCATGTTTTACTCAAAGCCACATCACCTCACTCAAGAGGTTTAAAAAAATGAAGCAGAAAGTCATATTTACAATTCCATCACACAGTGGTAAACCAGCCATGGAAAAACCAGGATCAAGTAGGGACATTTTGAGTTATTTACAGATTCTGAAAGCGTTCCATCAACGTCTAACACATATGTGCTACTTCTCTTGACAGAAGCTGGAGCACAGATACTATTTTGTGAGCGACACTGCTACACAGAACAATACATATACGATATATACAAAACTGGACATACATGAAATAACTTGAAAAATATATAGGAAGGTGGGGGTGGCTTATTCTGTTATCATTTCTTGTCCTTACACTACTGTAGTCATATTCCCATCATCTTTTTTTGCTGTTGTTGTTTCTTTTCTTTTTGAAATAACAGTTTGCAGTGCAGTTGCAGTAAATACAGTTTTAGCGTTGTAGAGTCCATTTTAGTCAGGAGACTACTTTTAGTTGTAATATTTCATTTTTAGATTTTATACCCTGGCCATGCATATATTAATCATTACATTTGTCTATTTCAAATATGACAGCCCCTGCTCTTCCTGACAAAATCTCACTCTGAACTGACTTCATGGATGGTTCAGTGTGTTACTGAATGAGCTGAATGATGATGATGTGCTCAGAGAGTTGCTAAACCATTAGCATCACAGTCAATACAAAGCTGTGTCATTCACACATTATTCAAGCACATCAGGTTGGTTTGTTTTTCATATTAATAGTCGATGCTCATATGCTCCCTTTATGATCATCTGACCAAACACACGTTTGGATGTGTGTAACATTTGCATTTTAAAACAACAACAAACGCACAGTGGATTAATGAAAGACTGTCTAACATGAAAAGACATTTTTATCACTGTACGTGACTTCGAATGAACACTAACATAACGTTAATGTAAACTCACCCCATAAGTAGACAGTTGGAGGTTCGGAGTACTTTCTTTTCATCGCTGGCGTCATGTCGTCATCTCAGAAGTCACTCCTGTGTCTGTTCCATGTCCCGCCACTCTCTTTCAGTCGCAAAATAATCCGTTTGTGTATAAACTCTGGAGAAAGTCCGTTATCTTAAATGCTAAGGTGTTAGCATAAAGTCCGCTAGCTTAGATGCTAATGCGTAGCCGCTAGCATAGCAGAAGTTGGTATGATCAGAAGTCTTTGCCTTCAAGGAGTACAGCGCCGATTTGAAGATTTGCGCCGTAACAGTCACGATTTAGTTCTTCTGCAATGTCTTTTCTCCTTATTCATCTTCATTCAACAGTGAAAACACATACACAGCTTCTGGAAGCAGTGAGCAGCCTCGCAGCAGCAGCAGCCGCATATTAAGTAGCCATGTGTTTGCTCTGAGACGTTGGCCGAAAAAAAACACGAAAGCGCTGGAATGTGATATCGCCATTCAATTCAAATACAAAGTTTATGGTTTTAAGACCCACAATACTGTGATTTAACGCGTGTCTGTATATTTATTTGCAAAAACACAGCTTCACTTAACTCCGGTCACTGTTGGCCGTGACCACGCCGTGCATTTTAGCCGCACAACGACACACGAGAGCAACCGCATTAACCTCGCGTTGTCTCTCCTCTTCTCGCGAGACAATCCCACCCCAATAAGTCTCAGCTGAACCACAGTAGTGCATAACACAAAACACCTGTAACAGAAACACATTAACTCATCTTATTCTTTATTCTTATTACTTATTAAAACATAATATTCTTAGATGTTCATATATTCCGATTCAGCCTTCACACATTATGTGTGAATAAGAGGACTCAGGAGTCCAATACGTGAACTTGTGTAAGACCTGATTATTGAAGGACTCATGAGTCAAATTCACAAATTTACATCGACTGGAGTGTGAACTTTAATCGGACAAAAAAGTTAAAATACACTATTTAATTATTGCCGTCTCATTATCGTTATGATTATTATTATTATTATTATTGTTATGTAACATTATGCAATTGAGTGGTTTGCACAAAAACAGATTTTACATGTAACTCCACATACTAAGCAAATAAATATACTAGCACGAACATGACAATTGTGTCAACTCTTACGCCTGCTTTTCACTCCCAGTGCGTCACAATACGATTATGACTTCACTTTCAGATTTATCTTTGACATAAAACATCACGTTTATGTGTTTTTTCATACACTCCGATTCAGCCTTGACACTTTAACTTTAGTGAGGTGTCGGTTTTAAGTAAATGAACCCATTTTGTTAATTAAGAGCATTTTTTTTCCACGTGTGAATCAAATATTGCACATTAAATTAACATTATATCCAGTGCCCTGACATTTAATGTTTGACTTGGTGTTAATGGCACATCACCTCAATCACAAGGTTGAAAAATGAAGCAGTAAATAATATTTACAATTCCAATATGATGATGACTTCATTTACTGATTTATCTTTGACAGAAAACATCATGTTTAGTTCAATCAGATGGGAAAATAGAGAATGAATGCATGAATGCATGAATGCATGAATGAATGAATGAATAAATAAACAAATAAACAAATCCAACCACACCAATGACCGGGGTCCACTTCTCAAGTCTGGTTTTAATGTGCGGGAAACATTAGTCTCTTACACATCAAACTCGTTGGTGCAGTAGGAGAAACATCTACTTCATTACAGGAGTGCTGACACTTAATAAACTATATTCCAACTTTACAAGCAAAAAAATAAACAATGTTAAAAAGATAAATATTATTTCCTGTGTGAAGCACAGCATGTAGATCTCTTAACTTCTAACGATAGAAGAGCTGTTTTTCCGTCTCATCTCTATCATATGCTGAATCTTGCACTGGTTCTAGGCAAGTGTACTTACACACACACACACACACACACACACACACACACACACACACACACGTTGGTTTTACACAGAATACAGTGTCTTTTCTGTCGTTGTGCAACTGCAGACAGGTAAAAGTGCAATTTGAAAACACCAGTGACACTAAACATCCAAGGGGGAGCAGTACACGGAGGTGCGTGGCGGGACAGTCGTGTACGGCATGCGTGTGGGAGCATGTATGTGTGTTCGCTGCGCTGCGGAGGCTTACACTGCTTATGGTTTCGAGGAGGAAATGACACAGACGGGGAAAACGAACGCGCTTTTACTTTTTTTCGTCGTTAGTTGTTACTGGAGCTCTTCTACAGAACACAGAACGGATGCCTCACACACTAACACACACACACGGACAGCACTGTTCGTGCCTTCACATGGCCACCGAAGCGTCTAACTCTTTCGGCCGATTGTGTACGACGTGCTCCAGTTGCCCCGAGTCAGAGACGTCGTAGCTCGTCTTGTACTTGGCCAGGATCTTCATGAGGGGGCGCAGCTTCAGCCACCACTGCTCCTTGGGGATCCTGTGACTGCAGACAGAGGAGGGGGGGAGTGTAGCATCAGCACAGTGGATCTGAACTGTTTTATTTTACTTAGAAACATCCAAATTCTGATGCAAACTGACATAAACGGAGAATCGTGACATTTGGACCGAGCCTTGCATTTTCATCTCTTATTTTCATCATTTATTCCGAAGTTGACGCAAGAGATAAGCGTGCAAAGTAGTCTTAATTTAAAGGAGTTGGACTTGACATTATGTATTTCTGGTTAATTCAGCAGGGCTTTCATTGCTTCTTTCTCATTTAGTTTATAATAACTTGATTTTTGCCTGCTCAGTTTACAGTTTGTGGAATGTTTGTTTTCCAGAGATCAATGAAAAGTCCTTGTGTGTGATGTTCCATATTACGTGTATCTATTTAAGAATACTGTATGCGTGGCATTAAATATGCATCATTTTGAAATATTAATGGCCACATGGGCAGTCAATGTTTTGTTTTTTTCCAGAGGAAATATGAGGAAGTCCAGCAGTACTCACATGTACAAATCAGTGCTTAAAGAATACAAGGACAAGCAAATGAGGGCAATTTCCTGGTAAGAAATCCAAACTAGTGAAATGGAACATGAGACTGAATAAGCACATGCAGAACTCTTGACTGACGCGGACCCTTGGACGGAACTGTAGACTCGTGCTCGCGTGCAGAAATGCAAAGCAGCTCTTTTCAGACGCACCCCTGAGATATAACACCTGTCGGAAGTAGGTCAGTGAGCGTGATACGTACACGAAGTCAGTGTCGTCCGTGAGCTGTACAACTGGCTGGAAGACCAGAGCCCTGCGTCGCATCCCCAACAGACAGCAGGTGTCCTCGGTGTTGGCGAACACTCGGCCTGAAGGGAAACACAGCAGGAGTCAGAGGTGGAGACACGGGATTGTACTTTATCTGCCTTCTTGACACTGGGCTGTGTGTGTGTGTGTGTGTGTAACGGTCCTGTACAGACTGACAGGAGGATTACGTCACAAAGGTGATGACAGCGGTTCCATTCAGACCTGGTGCTTTCACCTGATCCAACTCAGGTGATCTGATTCCACGTGCACAGCTTCAAGTACAGTTGTGAACACAGTGAGGACACATTTGTGATCTAATCTCGGGGTTTGGGACGTGCACGGCCATGTTGTCTCTCAGGACTACTCGGGTGATGTCTCCTGGTCCCCTGCAGTTTCATAGTGAATGAAAAGTTGTTGTTTTTTTAGAATTCTCAGTGTTACCCTACATTAGTTGTCTGTCACGGGTAGATCAGACGTGTCATGCTGCAACTTTTTTGTTGCTGCGTCATTTAAACCAAACCCTTCTACACTCATATTAGCCCCAGTTTAAGTTTACAAACAACTAATCACATGAATTTAGGAGGAAAAGAAGACTTGGTGTCAGCATTATCACATATCGCGTCATGTGATAATGAAGATTATTTAGTTTAAGATCAAGAAGGGATGTTTTTACACTTATTTTCCACTTTTTTGTAATCATTATTTTGTATTATCTAAGACACACACCCCTATTTCCAATCTCTTAGACATATACTGTATAAAGAGCTATTTAAGTCATCTGCTCAAAGTTCACTATTCATAATCTATTGTTGGTTATTTCAAGAGAGTGAATTCAGTCCCTTCTCTGTGTTTGTATGTAAAGTGAGTCTGATCACGAGTAGAGGCTAACCGACTCACTTAATGGCTGTACACTTGTTATCATATCAACTGAGACCAGGTCTGAAGTGGGCCACAGAAACTACTACACCAACGCACCGATGCAACTGAAGCCACTGAAGCAACACAGACTCCCACAGACATTCACACGAGGAAACGGGGGGAGGGAACAAGCAGAAGCTATGCTGCGTTCATACAGCCCATGTTTGAATATTTCCCGATCTAAGTAGTCCACATGATTCGTGAAGTGGAAAACCTGGCCACTTTCACAAGGTAGCTGCACCCCAACGTGCCTGGGCAGGCTGCGTGTGCTTCTGTGGACGGGGAGGTGGAGATGACAAGATGGAGGATATGGAGCTAAATGTACGAGGAGTAAATGGTCATGGAGCCAGCATGGAGAAGAAAAAAAAAAGAAGAAGAGGAAAGATTTACCTTCATCTTATGGCATCCACGTGAATAGGAAATAGAAAAGAAAGAGGAATATTTACTTTATCGATAGACTTTACACACCTAGACGATAAAATAATCATCTGAAGAAAACATGGGACAAAAACACATAAAAAATAAACAGACATAGTGACTCCATGACAAGTTCTGTTTAAAAAAAGTCTACTTCACAACGGTCACGTCTCCGCAGGGAGGAGGCATCGGCTACTATGGGTCACCTCACTGGAGAAAAGTGACTTTACCTTGTCTGAACGTCTCGGTCAGCTTTTTGGTAATCCACTGCATGGCCTTGGCCGAGATCTTAGTCCCGAAGTTCCGGTCGAATGGAGACGGCGCTCCTCCCTTTGAGAGAAATCACGTATCAAGACACTCAACACACACACTGCTGCACTGCTGGAAGCAAGTTAAATTTAAGACTTCTTAAGACTTTTTAAGACTTTTTAAATGCCACACAAATGTAAAATTTAAGTAACAAAAAACAAAAAAAACTGCCCAAAACACATTAGTTAGGGAAATTTGCCTTAATGTTTATTTCAACATCCAGTGCAAAAGTTAGAATATCTACTTCCTGGTATTAAGGCCTTGTTTGAGATTTATGAATTCAATGCCTTTTAAGACTTTTTAAGGATCAGCTGTGAACCTCAGAGGAAACTCATCCCTCCCTGATGTAAACGTCACGCGATAATCAAAACAAATGTGTTCAAATGTATCTCGTTATAAGAAGAAAGTGTCCCTTCAATGCTTGGTTATGGTTCATTTTCATTGTATCAGCTTGTTTTGAATGTGGTGTTTCAGTTAAAAGGCGTCGGGGTTAACCAGCGTCATCTCTTTGGTACCATTTAGTCAGTGTGAAGCGTCGCGAGGCCGGCTTACCTGCTGCATGTGTCCCAGCACATTCTTCCTGCAGTCAAACACGCCCTTCCCTTCCTCAGAATACAGCTGGTAGATAAAATCTGTTGTGTAGTTTTCGCTGGAGTTCTCATTCCTGCAAACATCACAGTCTTGAGTTTACATTCGTTCAGCATTTCAAAGCATCATTATGTACCAAACAGTTTAGAAAAAACAACAACATAATCTTTACAATTTGAGTATTATAAATTAATCTGTTCACAGGTCGTTTCTCTGGGCTGATGAAGTTTTCTTTAAAGATGTTTGCACTTTTCAAGGAGAGTGGCAATACCCCTTTAAATACACTCCGTTATTACCTTTCATTTTAGATAAAACTGGTTTATTTATTTGGCTTTTTTGATGCTAAATGAAGGATAGTTCTGTTTGTTAGAAACAAAGATGGTGACATTCTGCTATAACATAAATAATTAGGCTTAAACGTGAAGTGACTTTATTTACATACATTTTTTTTTGTTTATTCCATGTGTTTTTTAATCAACATACAGTAAATATATATAATATATGTATAATATTTAATGTGTAGAATTTAGTGTATTTCACTAAATTCAATAAGTATGATGATAATCAGTGCAACTGCCCAGTGGTGTTGTTTAAATAATATTTATGTTAATGACTGTTCTTGACCTTTATTTGTTTTTTTTTTATTTCTCCAAAGTAAAAATGAATTCAGTCATTCATAAATTCAATGTATTACAGTCTGGGTAGAGTTCATAATAATAGCATCTGCTGAGGTGATAATACTGCATCTGTCGACTGTTGAGTACAAGCTGCTCTGCATGACGATAAAATACGAGGACTGGATATATTCACCCATAAAATTCAAACTGAGGCGGTAAAATCTTGACTTCTTAAGCTGCCACGTTCTCACCTGAGGACCAGTCCTCTTTGAATGCTCGTCTTCATTTTCTCCGTCAAATGTTCGACATTGGCCTGTGCGGAAAAAACACAGCATGTGTTCTCATAGTGACCAGAATGTACTTTAGTGTGACCACTTCCTGTAACCGCTAATGTACGAGTTAATACACAACTGTTGCAATACAATGAAAGATATGTATAATACACATGAAGCTATGTATTATATTTTGTAAGACTAATGAATCTAAGCTATATTTATTACCAAGCAGCACTGTGTGTGCGAAGTCTGACTAGTTCCTGTTAGCCACAGTTGTGGAATGACTGCTAACACTAACAATTGCATAAAAAAATGTGAATTTTATATTTCCACACACCAATCATAATTTTTTATATATATATATATATATTATATTATATTATATATATTTATATTATATATATATATATATTTTTTAATAATAAGAGGTGATAAAAAGCCCAGGTCAGTGGCTCTTATTTTGAAAGCCAGGTTGAAAGAAATTGGTACAATGTAAGATTGGAAGAGTATTAGGGCCACATGTAAAAAAAAAAAAGAAATTGAAAGAATAGAATAATAGAATTCTTAGAATTCTCCGCATTTCTTGTTTTTAGCTGCACGAGTTTAGATCCACTACTAAAACAAAAGATGACACAAAACGTGTACTTGTCTGACAAGAATAACTAATAAAACGAGTACTTCATTTAATAAGAATAAGTGCTAAACAAAGCATGTATTTATTTTATAAAAACCACCTGCCGTAAACAGTTTTGACAGGAAGTCGTCATACTTCACACACGTATCTCAAGCGTGAGCTCCCTCTAGTGATAATAGCAAGAGTTGGACAGAGCCTGGAGCTTCAGAAAGGAAATGACGTGATGCATGAACTCCTATCGCTCTTCAGTGTTGGAGTTTGTGTGTGTTTTTGAATCACCTGCAGGTCTCTGATGTCGAACGGCTCCTCATAGATGTACGCGGCATCAGCTCCGGCTGCCAGACCTCCCACAGTGGCCAGGTAGCCACAGTAGCCTCCCATGGTCTCGATGATGAACACGCGTCTCTTGGTCCCACTGGCTGACTGCTTGATGCGGTCACAGGTCTGACACACACGCATACAAGCTCACAATGTTAGTAACATGTTAAGTAGAGAGTGTAAGTTAAGAATCATTCAACTCTTGTTAATGCCTTACGCTACTTTCCACTTAAACGTCCCGTCAAGTTTTAAGTCAAATATCAAACGGAATTACGCAGGCAAGATTCGAGGTCATGTTAAGAAAACCAGAAGACATTCCACATGAGAACAACAGCAGAACAAGGCTGACATGCTCAGTTTCCAACCACTGCATTTAAACATTTCAGGCATTTTCAGGCTAAAGAGACTGGAGTCCTGCATTAGGATGAGAGAGCACATCAAATAGGAAAGATTTGAAGTAATGCTGGATGTAAAGAGGACAGCTGCATTTTTTAAATCATGTTATTCTGATTTATTTACTCATTTAAAAACCATCAGTTTGATATCAGGTGAGTGAGATGGCAGTGAAATGTTCACACCTTGTTTCTAAATGAACGAGGAGTTGAATAAGAGGGGAAAAAAAGGCAGTTTAAAACTGTACAGTAAGTAAGTTTTATAAAACCATAGTTAAAAACAAAACATCAGTATCAGTATTGGATAAAGTGTTATTTAGGTTACATCAGCCTAGAATTTTATAATCAGCAGTGTTAAAGGGGCACTGGAGTCATTTAGTGACACTCCAACATAGATGTGGGGAATGGTCACATATCCAGACTTTTAAGTACACAAGACCTGGATCCTTTATCTTCATGATGTATTATAATGCTGCGTTCCATTTCCATCGGAACTCGGGAGTTGGAAATGGGAGTGACTGTCTGCGGTTAGAAATTAAACCGTTCTGTGTGTACGACGGATTTATTGTGCGACAAATGTGACAGAAGGGTTGGTGAGGTCGCTCCAAGTTTCCAAGTTGTAAATCCGAGTTCCGACTACAAATGGAATGCACCATAAGTGACTCACACCTCCAGGTTGTTGTTGTTTCTGAGAGGCCGAGTGCTTTGTTTAATAACCTCCAAATATCGAACGTTTGGGTTGTTTCATTTAACGTTCCAAAGTGGTGTCAGGATAAGCTTTGAGCTGGAATTAAAGATTCAATTCAGAGGCGACCACACATCTGCTCAGTCTTTTCTAAACACTGCACCTTTATCACCACTGACAACATGTCATTTTCATGCTCTTTGCCAAAAGCAGCATGTACAAAAGCTTGAATAGCTGTGTGTGCCAGCGGTTGACTGCCTTACCTCCACGATGGCATTGAGGGCCGTGTCAGCCCCGATACTTAGATCTGTGCCCGGTATATTGTTACTTATGGTGGAAGGCAGCATACACATCGGGATGCAAAACTCCTCATAGGTACCACGAGCCTCAAACAGCTGCAGGAGACTCTCAAACGCCTGAAGCGGCAGTATATGAAAATGTGTTAGAGCCACCCAGAGGACCAGCTAACGAGAGAAAGGAGTGAACCTCTCTCTCGCTCTCTCTCTCTTTGCCATAGAGCAGTATCCTGCCATTCCAGCTCTTTCCGTGTGATAGCAGCTATGGCTTCCCTTTGGCAGAAAAGGACAGAATACAGGGATGGAGGGGAAAGTGAAAGGATGGGATGGAAAGAGGCAATGGGACGGTGACACTGTGGAGGAGAGGAAGGACAGACAAGATGGACAGAGATAGAGACAGACGTGGACAGCCGTTTGTGAGCCTCAGCAGCCGGATGCGAGGACGGACCGAGTCCGCACACGCAACGGGATGAGGTGATGACGACGGAGCAGATTCTCCATACCTTTTATATCATTTTGACTTATAAAATAATGATTTATATATACTTCTAATAGTATTGCTGAACGATTTTGGGGGGGAAATGAATATATAACTGCTGAAATTTCAGCTAGAAATTGCAATTGTGATGTGGTTTATGGTTTATATCATTTAATACAAGTCAGGGTTCAGCTTAATATTGACCGTGTAATAGACTGAAAATGTTACTGAGCATCACCATGACAACATCAAAACATGAACTACTTTAAGCCTATTCTAAAAAATATTGAACATGCCATTTACTAATTGTGTCGTTGATTGTTTTAATTTAAAAACAACTGACAGTTCAAAGCCGTTAGTCTGTGTTGGGGCTGGGCAATAATTCAATAACAATACAAATGTTCATTATATATAAATATCATGTTTGTGCGCCGTGCAATCACTCTTTAAAAGCTCATTTTTGACCAATGTTTTTGTTTTGGCGTTGTGGCGGTGCAGCACGTGCACACGACATAAGACAGCGTCACACCTGCATGCAGCACACCACTCAGCTGAACGCCGCTGACTCTGCATTTTCCACAGAAACACAGTCGGAAAACGAAGGGCAGGCAAAGCAAACATGGCAGCCATGACACTTGCATATCCCACAGCATGCCTCCATGTTGTCGCTCGCTTACTTACCTGAGCAGGACGGGAGGAGCGCTGCTACTTTGGTGACTAATAAAAGACTGAGTTGGGGCCTGTGTGTCCGTTCTCAAAACACTGACTGGTTGGATGGATTTTGGGCTATTCCTTCTTAAGTGTGTGTGTGTGTGTGTGTGTGTGTGTTGTTGAGGTCATTTATTTGCATTGCCAACCCCATCACTTACAGCAGTGATGGCGTTCAGAGCCGTGTCAGCACCGATGCTGAGGTCTGAGCCCGGCACATTGTTGGAGACAGTGGCTGGGACCATGACCATGGGCACACAGAGCTCGTCATATTTCCCGCGCGCCGTTAACAATTCCAGCAGTGACAGGAAGGCCTGCAGGGCAGAGCCAAGGGCTTTAGTGTCGGAGGGGGTGGCACCAACGGCACACTGGCTTGATTCGGGAGGTGCTATTTGCCACAGGGAAGAAGGGGTAAGACAAAAAGTGGACAGGGTGCCAAGGGGAGGAGCCAGAACTATCACAACGGACGGCAGTGAAACAGACAGTTACCACTCCACGCACACGGTTTAAAAACACACATCTGTGCAAACACATGAAACTCATTAACTTGCGGACATTACAAGAAAATGAAAGCTGGAGAGCATCTACTTGGGAGAGCGTGAAATGACTGGAAAAAAAAAGCAGGCGATCTGTTTCAAAGTATAATATAAATATATATATATAAATAATGCTTGTTATAGCTCATTTACATTTCATTTTTTTTGAATAATGCATATTTCCTAAAGATCAACCAGCTTAGCTACTTTTCATTCACTCTACTGAAGCATGACTGTATACAGCTCTATGCATGGAAGCTTATGGTGACATAAAATGGGCTAATAAACAACAACATTACATTGTAAACTACAACATACATCAATGTTCATTTGTAATCATTTGTAATAGGTCAAAAACATTTGAGACTTAAGTTGTTTCTTTTAGTGTTGCTCAGATAACACTGATGAAATCAGAATGAGTAAAATGGCACAGACAAATATGAGCGATGTGTTTTCAAACATACCTCAAATCCCCCGATAATGAGCAGCGCATTTATATTGTGCTTTCTCATCTGCTCAGCAATTTTTTCAACATGCTTTGCAGGAAGAGTTCTGAAGAGAGGGAACAGATTTTTAAATGTACAGATACCAGGATTTATATTTACTAATGAACACTGACTGACAAAACGTGGAAAAAAAAATGTTACCTTTTGGTTCCCAGTAGGGAGCCACCCTGTCCAGTCCATCCTCCAACATCTGCCCATTTAAACTCCCTAATCTGTGGGTGAGAAAACAGCAACATGCACTCAAAATGTATGAAATCTAACGATTACTGTTAGACTTATTTAGAGCTGAAACAATGACTCCACTCATCGATTATTGATCGCTTACTAAATGATTTGTCAACTATTTTGATAATCGATGAATCGGTTTGAAGCTTTTTTCACTATTAAAACTAGATTTCTGATTGTTTCTGGTTTATTTGCCCCATATAAGAAATATGGATATCAGGAAACTGTTCAGTAGGGGTGGGTGATGTGACTTTAACATTAAAACATGGTACGCAATAATGATATTTATCCAAATAAAAGTGTTTTGGTATGGAACATCGTGCATTTTATGATAAAATATGTTTATGATATTTAATGAATTATAAATAACAAAATAGACAGAAATAACTAAGTATAACCAGATATTACATACAAGTAACTGGGGGGTGAATGTAGCCTGTGAGTTTGAGACCACTCATATAAAGTGAGAGTGTATGTGTGTGTGTGTGATATCAGGTGTGCGGAACAGAGCAAACTTATATACGAGGAAAGAGTTGGTTCATTCAATGAGGAGTACGAGATAAACAATCTGAGATGATTATCAGCTCAGATTATCAGGTAGAGTCACAATGGGGATTGACAGGGAGAAGAACGTGAAACCAGTTAAACCAGTCACAGAGCTGCACAACAGCCTTGTCTCAGGTGACAGCCTTGACACAGTTACACCTTTACACAGCAAAGTCCCCTAAAGACTCCCACTCCATATCTCAGTGTTGAGTCAGGTGAATATTGACCCCAATTCACCTAAATCTAAATGTGTGAGCAATTGTCAGAAATACTCTGCTGCCATCTGTCTGCTCATTTTTGTAACTGCATCAGCTTTGGCTGAGTAGGGCAGAGGAGGGGGGGGGTCAAGTGTGGGAAATTGGCTTACATCAATCGAGAGAGATTACCCTCAGCGCTAACAGAGATTGTGCAGTGTCTGCCTCTCGTGAAGCTAAACCAATTGTCGATTACAACAAGACAGTAGTGCAAATGTTTTTTTAAATCGGGCTGATTTGATTCATTTCTGGTGCCTTTCAAATGTAATGACTGCAATGACATGTAGTGCTGGGGTACCAACCTGTCCTTTGGAGAATCCCTCGAAGCCATCGCTGACAGCAAACATCTTGTGGCCCTCGGAGATGCCCACCCTCACTGCTGAACGGACCGCGGCGTTCATCCCTGCCGCAGGAGCACCGACGTTCAGCACTGCCACGTTGAAGTTGCTCTGAGGATGCGGGATACGGTACGTTTAAATGTGACTTGAAGATGCATTTGACAAAAAATACGTACCATCGTAAAAAAGCTGTCACAAGATGGGTCGTTTAGTGCTACTCTGTATGTCGCTGTGCACCGATTGCTACGAATGAGAATCAGTTATCATGAGCCGAAATATAAAGCAAGATGTTCCGCCGAGCATTCGTGCTGCTCACACATCCAATGTAGCCCGGCCTTGGGCAAACCGACCTCGCTGACAACAGATTTTAAACTTTATTTCCCCCCCGTCTGTTGTTGGACAGTTCAAGCGCTGCAGAGCAAATCAATAAGCGACTCCCGGTCTGCGCTCAGCTGCACGCTGGGCTTACAGCGGTTATTATCGCAGGTACAGCAGGAGCCGGGGCCCGGGGCCGACTCCACAGCATGGCGTCTGCCATGGCGCCTCCACACCTCACTGAGCCTCAGTGTGAACTGCCTCCCGTGTGCGGGGTTGAACAAGTCATCACTCGGTAGGGAGTCAGGTGTCATCTGATATCACTAAGCAACCGGCAGCGGCGCCTCGCGTGCAAAGGCAGAACCTGTTTCCTGTTTCTGGATGAATGAATGATGCAGGCTTTAATATTGTTGCATCTCTTTACAGAAAAACACTCATTCAGTGAGGGAGCCTTGTTCTCTGGCTGGATGTCTGAAAATAACACGGCGCATCTGGTCTGCAGCGGCCGAGTCATCGTTCACAGGACAGCTTCTTTCAAAATCAAACATCTCGGCGTCTGTGAAAGGCTAATTTGACTCTCTCCAAAATGAAAAAAACCTGCACTCCAGTCAAGGTGGACACTGTCAGCAGTTTGTCTCTGGGACCTTTGACATTTCCCTCAGCTTTGTCAAAACACACAGTAAATGTCATGATGTCGTGAGGTGACTTACAACTGGCAGCTCCGACTCCGGTTTGCGATGAGCCAAGAGTTTGTACGTCTTCAAGTTGTTTTCAAAACTCCTGCAATGAAGCACAGGGACCTCATGGTTATGTTGACACAGATTCACACACTCCATTTCCAGTATTAATGTATAAGCATTTTACTATAATAACACAAGATTAATGCTGTTTACAATACTCTTCATTCTGAATGTACTTTTCCTGCAGACAGTCGACTGTCTCAAAGATATAAAAAACAACAACAATCTAATGGAGTCCCAGAATAGCAACCGGCTCAGGTTTTAAGTCTACAGAGAGCAGACAGTGTCAAAGTAATGTTTTAATCTCGAGCGAGGTGATGGCTTTGGTCCTAAAAAGAAAATCAATCATACCTGCCCCGAAGCTTAACAGCCTCCTCAAACCGCTTCCCGTCCATGGCCTTCTGGACCTCCTGAGTCTGAGAGAAACATGATTAAATGTACACACTGTATTCCTATGGGGGGGGGTTTATGTAAGGTCAAATTTCATCTGGTAAAAAGACTTGTTTTTATGTGTCCGTTACAAGAAAGGAATTGGAACAATAGGAGCCATGTGTGCAGAGCAGAGAGCTAATGTGGGACCTTGTGTTCTGTGATAAAACCATCTTTAAAGTGAGGGTCTATACGTCTAACTGATACCTCATTAAAGCTCTGAAACTGTGGACTTTTAGCTGCACCTTCTCTGTTATTTTTCTGTAACTTGTACAATTACTCATGGCTATTTTCTCTGCTTCAAATACGTATGCCTGTTTATGCCTGCGACTATTTTCAAGATTCAAGGTCACACAAGCAGTGTGCATGCAGGACGGTAGGTTTGCAAGTGACAGATCACAGCATGTGGCAAAATGAAATGATTAGTCAAGTTTAAAGCTACACTATATAACATGTCATGGCTAATGTTGTAAAGTAGTGTACTTACATAAGCCTCAATGTTTCCAGCACTCTTTAAATGCATTGCAATCTAAATGTACTTTCAAGGTATTGGATTGTTTAATTTTGGTCGCCTTTTAGTGAAATAATCTGCTTTACCCGCTATTGTAAATTGAACATGGAGGTTTTACAGAAAGAACAAACAACAACATGTACAGCTGACACACACTTGACTCCCCTACCTACAACTCTCCTGTGTATCACACAGCATTAGCTGCAAGACGATGATATACAACTTTATTCATTCATGATATAGGTCATGTAGATGTGTTTACATAAGAAAAAAGTTATTTAGAAAATAACAATAATAATAATAATAATAATAATAATAATAACAATAATAATAATAATAATTTAAAAACCTGAACACATAAGAGTTCTGTCTGCCACAGTTCAATCACACAGAATTAATTCAACAACAAAGCTCCTGTGTGTTCCTGCAGAACTGGGCTGCTGTTGCATCATCATGATGCTGGCAGCCATTACCAACCTTGCCCAGAGCTTTAGAGCTTTTTGGGTAATCATTAACGAGACACAAACGCCTCTCGAACCCATACAACTCTTCACTGAATGTTAGTGGCACTCCAGGCCCAGTGGACTGTGCTGTTTGTAATCTGTACTTAAGCTCCTCCAGCCTCGTCCCTATTGACTCGGCCTCTCTCAGAGTGTTGGTCTGCCCTCTCCACATTTCCTCTTTCCTCAATGTCTATGCTTTAGTAATTATGTGTGTGTGTGTGTGTGTGTGTGTGGACCAGTCCAGGACTTACCATCTGCACGCACTCCATCAGAGGCACACGCACCGACTGATTTCCGACCAGAGAGACCACACAGGCCGGCGTGTTGGCTGTGGTCTCTAGAAGGGCAAGAACGGCCTCCACGCCGATGCGACTGGCCTGTGACCCCACAAACACACGTAAAAAAAAAAGAGAATGCATCATCATAATTGTTTGCCAACACAGTTTTAAATAAGGTAAATAAGCAGCTCACTGTCTAAAAGTTGGAGCCATTTCAGCTCGCTCTCTTTCTCCAATATGCACACGCACACACAAATATCCCACACGATTGATTGATCACATCTTAATTAGGTGCACCCCTTCAAATCATATTCAATTTCTATGCACAATAAATAATACAGTGAGTTTGTAGTAACAGCAGCCACTGAGTTGAGCTTGTACACTTACCAAGATGCGGTCAAAAGCGGATGGGGTCCCTCCTCTCTGCACATGCCCCAGAATTGTCACTCGTGTGTCGAAACCCAAACATTTGACAACAAGCTAGGAGGATGGAAGTGTACAGGTCTTAGCAGTGATCAGGGCAATTACTGTTCACTCCACACAACTCTTACTTTGAAATGATACCAATGAATCTCATGCACATCTTTTTTTTCCTGGTTGTAAATACAGTGGGACATGCAACAAAATCCATACACACATGAACAAACAAGTGACACATGAGAAAAGCTGGAGAAAAGGGGAAACAGACAAAGCACAGGCAAGCCATTCTAATTTTTCAGTCATGTTTACTGGAAGCTCTATGCTTTGTAAAAAAAAACTACTAACACCACACAGGATCCCAGACAGGAATTGCAGTACACACAAGGTATTCAGGTACTGGAGAAAGCAGAGGAAATGCTAACCACAAAAACGAAACAGTGAGTGGAATGTTATATCCTACTGCGATAAACCCTGTGAGCAGATTTGCGATGACTGTATCAAAACATGTATTCAGCGGTGTATGTGTGAGGGGCTGTTCACATGGAGCGGCGTGTGCACAAATGCATATTCTCGATCGAGCCGCGTATATATATATATATATATATATACACATATATATACATATATATACATATATATATACACACATATATATATGTAATATCCGTTTTTTCCAGACTCTGAAATAAGCATCCATTATTCAGATAAAACACTTAGATTCATGTTTCAGTGTCCTCCTGTCTTCTGTGGTGAGATACACAGTGTTTCTGATCACCGACTCTGTGGTGACAAGGATTATTTTGGACAAATTCTTCACTTTCATTTTTCATGAACTTCTGGCTCGTTGTGTTTTCGTCCTTTCTTACAAGGTCAATTATTTTGTGTATTTTGTGTAATCCAAGAGTTTTTGCATCATACCCGTGTTGTAATGCCTGTGCCTTTTCTTTTTTTTTTCACAATTGTATTTACTGCTTCCAGGACGTCAGATGAGTGACGTGATGCAAGCTCTTCATGTCACCGAGAGTCAAAATAGATCTGCCTCACCCTCTCATGCAAGAGCTGGTGCTGAGCCCTGTGGAGGACTCTTTCATCTCTGTAGAACCCAGGCTGCTGGGAGTTAGATTCTCTTGTCTGTGTGTCAGGTTGAAGTGTAGGGGATTCCTAAAGTCATCGTAGCAGCATGTACGTGAAGGTTCTCAGTCATAGAGATCACAGTCATACTCAGAAAGACGTTTCACCTCTAGCCCAATAAGCTTCTGACACCAGTTAGTCAGAACTAAAGAGGCTTCTGACACCAGTTAGTCAACTGAAGAGGCATCTTGAATGGGAAATGACTTAACTCAAGCCAGACGATGACGATGACTACGACCTAGTTTTCTTTTTTCTTTCAATAACAGCAGATATTGAACAGCAAAGCTGGGGTGAGGGCAAAGCAGCCCTGGGAATCTATTGTCCGTTTATGAAATGCATAAAATAAGCTGCAGCGGACGCGACAGAAGCACAACCCGCGCTGCATGTGAACGGCGCTCCCCGAATGCAGTTAGAGATACATTACATTTGACTGAGCAAAGAACATGTGAGGGTGAGGTTAAGTGTGGGCGTCTCACAGCATTATCAGCAGCATGGTGAAAGCCATCTTACCAAACTAGCGCATTGTGTATCTGACAAAACATTCCAGAAACACAGCAGCAGAGTCAAAGCCACACCAGGGCAGCGGTACAGGAGTAGAGTTCATACAGGAGGGGCTCCAGGCTCAAACTGGCCACACTCACACAAAACTCTGTACTTACATCCTTAATATAGTCAGTGGTAATGGGCTTGTTGTTACGATCAATCGCCCCTTCGGCTACAATTATGATATTCAGCCTTTTCATCCCTGCTCGGTTCTATAAGGAGGAAGGGTGGTGGTGGTGGTGGGGAAACAACATGACAGAAAAATTCAGACGTTGGCTGTGACATGGGCTTTGCAGAAGCACAGGGCGCCGACGACGATGCTCGCGGCTGTGTGTGCGCAGATCGTCCAGCTCGAGTTAACACTACGTAATCTACAATAACCTGCAGGCCTTGCTGTCTGTCATCGCCGCACAATCACTGGCTTATCTTATCTGTGGCTGGACGCGTGCTCTCCATCAGTCGGGCCTCCATGCTTCTGGCTTCCCCTTTTTTTTTTTTTACACTTTTTACTCACATCCTTGACATAACTAGAGGTTATAGCCTTTCCGTGTCTGTCTAGGGCTCCCTCCGCAACTATGATTATGTTCAGCCTTGAGCCCCTGGACCGGGTCTGAATCATAGAACGGCGGGAATGTTGTCGAAGGAGACGAAGAAAAACAAAAAACACAGTGAGACAGCGGACTAATCACTCTCAACCTCATCCATCTTCTCTGACAGAGGAATTACGTCCTTGGAGAGAGACAGAAACGTTATGAGGAACAGTGACACTGGCGAGTGGAACAGGAAATGTTATCCAACATGAAGGACGCTTCTGTGATACTGCATTGGATTTACGGTGTGGGGGAACAGTAGGATAGGGTTACCGCAGACAGTTTCTGACACATCTTCTCCTCCCAGCCGTCCTCTGGCGGCATCTCCGGGATCAGCACCCAGTCTGCCCCGCAGGCCAGGGCGCTCACCAAGGCTAGGTAACTGGAATAAAAGACACACACACACACACACTCAGAACTTTGTGTGTATATATAAACAGGGGATAATGGTGTATGCCTCCATTTTTGGATCAGGAATATACGTTGACAAAAACACACTCTTACCCGCAGTGTCTGCCCATGACCTCCAACACAAACGTTCTCTGGTGACTGAAAAGTAAAAGGTAGAATTATATTTTTGACTGAAATAATAATAAAAACATACTCAAAGCAAGAGTGATCTCTTCATAACAGGCGGTGAAGTTGGTATCCAGATTTGCATCGTCCCTGTCGGCAGTTAAGGGGCAAACGTAATTTACAACAAAAGTGTGTGCGTGTGTGTAGTTCCCCCTTAACTGCCAACCGAGAATATGTGAATATACATATATATATATATATATATATATATATATATATATATATATATATACTGTATATATATACATATATATACATAAGGTATATATAAGGTGTATTTTTCTGATGATCACAACTGCAGAAGAATAAACCTACATTCTGGACATGAACTCTCAGCCAGGGAAAGTGGAAAAGGTCAGAAATTGTTCCTTATTCTGTTCCTAGACCCAGATATGAAAATAAACATATCTTAAATGCCAGCTATGGGGTCAGGGTTTTATTTTAAGTCCTTTACATTCCTTTAAATGAAGTCATATTCTATGTTCTATGGCGCATGACCTTGAATTCCATTAGGAGTTGCAAGTAGTTAAACATTTTGCATGTTCAACCTGCTGTTTTCATGCTATAACGACGTCATGGACTTTGCACTGTTACATTTGTATGCACTGCCGCTGATATCCTTACCCCTATCACTCTCACTTTACCTCTGTGCGGTCGTCATAATTGCATCCACCACCTCGATGATTCTGTGCAAGGCCGAGTCCGTGCCGATCGTCATGTCGGTGCCGCAGAAGTCGTTGTCGATGGAACCGACCATCCCCACGATGTGAAGCGCCGAGTACTGCTGCACAGCATCGGCCTCCAGCGCGCCTGACAGGATTAGCAGAGTTACACACACACACACACTGTACTGTAAACTAAGCTCGTTGACAAATATTATCTTTAAAAAAATCTGTGTAAATTTTTGTGGTTCTTTTTCAACCTGTCCAGGGTGTACCCCACGGCACCCCCTGCAGCCCTGCCTTCTGCCTTCACATAAAACTAATCACCTTCTTTGTGCCACGTGATGATGGTTTCAATGCAACAGACATTTGTTTATATTAAAATATTATGCACAACAGTTTTAAAATAGTAAATACTCACAGGCAAGCCTTTACTAATCATTTATACGAATAACAGTCTACCTTGCTCCACAAGCTCCGCCAGCAGTCCACTCCACTCCTCCCTGAAGAGGTTGGCTCCAGTCAGACTGCCATCTCCGCCGATCACGCACAGGTTGGTGATGCCGCGCTGCACCAGGTTCAGAGCGGCCTTCAGGCGTCCCTCGTGCGTGCGGAAATCTTTGCAGCGGGCGCTGCCGATGACAGTCCCGCCCTGACAGACACGCGCCAACACATCTTCAATCACACCTCCTTTTTTTTCTTCTTTAACTTTAGAAGACGTGGTTGCTTTTTTAAGACTCATGAACAGCCTCATTTTTATTCTAAAAACTCTTTTTTGCAGTCATTTCATTGTATGTACGGAATGCTGCCGACAATTACTCACCACTTGCAGCATGCTTGAGACACTTTCCCATTTGGCTTCCCTTATGTTCTCCCCTCCATCCACCATACCCTGATATCCCTGTTTGAAAAAAGAAAAAAAAGAAGATACGCTTTTGGTAAATAAATACAAGAGATTTCCAAACAAACACATGAGACAACAGCTGGATTGGGGTCAAGTGCACTCCAGTTGCATGCAAAGAGCAGTTCAGCCGCATGCACGACTAAACAACGCTACAAATACAGTATGTGTTTGTGACACTTGATGATTGCATGTGCATGACTCTGTCCTCACACAGTCCCCTGAAGAAAACTGCAAAATAACACCCAGAGCACTGTGATACCTCAGTGGGAGGGGGGGGAGATGCACACAAAGGCCTCACTCAGTTATGTAACATCACAGTAAGGGAGCAGGACCAACACATGCACAGATGTGCTGGGATCACAGAATGAGCAAGCAGCACAGCTCCCCTAACATCTGCTTAATGCTGCTGGAAAGATATTATAAAACCCTAGTCATTAACTCAGATATCTCAAATCCGATAAAGCCCTGCTCACATTTTCTTATTAAAATGTAAGATTATGCACAAATATTGTGGTTATTTAGTTGCAAGTCCAGTTTTCCTCCCTTTTAAAAGGAAATAAACGACTCCGGCAATAAAAATGCATCACAAAATACGGGGCTCACCTCATGAATGAAATAAACTTTAGCGCCCACGTATAATCCCATTCGAACCACAGCACGTACGGCAGCATTCATCCCTGAAAGAGAGAGAATTAAAGAGGCACAACAATGTTAAAGATAATGCAAAACAGTGCAACTCAGATAGAAGAAGAATAGCCTTTATTTGTCATTATGCAGGTAAAAACACAAGGAAATTGGAGAGGCTTCTCCATAGGTGTGAAAAAAAAAAAAATAATAATAATAAAAAAAATTCATATTATTAATAATATTTGATGAGGTGCGTGTGTGTGTGTGTGTGTTCATTCTGTTTATCTGTGGCTGGGACCAAACTTTTTTTCCCCTCTCCCCAACAGAAACGCAACCATTTTTGGTCAAAGGGTTTTTTCTTGCTCCTCCTACAGCTTCTCAGTTATTCTGCGGTTAGTACCATTAATCTAACCAACCAACAGGACTGAGCTCTGTGACCTGAATGTCAATGACAGGTTTGTATTCAAACACTGACTTTGAGATGAATGACTAATCCTTTCCCCACAACAAGGAAACTTGGCTGAGTGCAGGCGAGAGAAGGGGAAACACAGTTTACCATATCGTGACAGCAACTCTGTCCTGTTACTAGGCAACGAAAGCCACCGTGCAGCACGAAAGGTCAAACTGTAAAGGTAGACTACATTGGGATGTTTATAAACAGAAAAGTTACAGAAAAAGCAAAGGCCCTCCCACTATTCACCATACTGCCTAGTGTCACAGTGTGTGACATCATGTTATATAACGCTGTGCGGCTCAGCAGCGAGGCTGGTGTGATCACAGTCGGGAACAAAACAAAACAGCAAGAGACAACCTATTAAAGAAATCTAAAGTCCTCATTGGAGCAGACAATCATCAAGTTTGCCAAACTCAGTCTGCATGACTGACCCTTTCCAGCACCGGGTGAGGTGAAAGAACTAAGCCGAGGCAACACAATAACTCTGACACTGATGTTCCAGCTCCTATCATGCATGCCACTGCCTCATTGGCTTTCTGTGGTGTGTGTGTGTGTGTGTTACCTCCTTAGGACCTTTCCTGGCATAAACATGGACAACACTGACCTTGTCAGGACCAGAATTCCACTTCAAGACCAAAATTTGGTTCTAAGTTTAGGGCTTAGATATGAATGGTGGTTAGGTTAAGGTTGGGCATTCACTTGTTATGGTTAAGGGTAGGGATAACGCTTTATTTAGGCTGTCTATATCAACAAAAATCTCCGTGGTGTCACACCTGTGTGTGTATGTTTGAATGTGTTTGCACATGTTCAGGTATGCACGAACAGCAACTCCTCAACATCAATCCAGTTCACTGCAGATGGATTCGTTTCTCCCGTGCCATGGAAACGCTACAACTTTGCTGCATAAAAAGTGCAAAATGGCTCGAAATAATAGCAAAACAACAACAACAGCATGGGTCATTTTCCATGGAGGGCATGTTCACATGCCAATGCACGACTTTACGGGGGCAAATAATCGAATGTATTTTGTGCACATTTGTTTTCTGCTGCATCGATTTGTACTGTGCTGACTCACTGTAATGCTGGCATGACTTACGAGAATAGCTTAGCACAACAGAGTCACTGATAATGATATCAGTTCCACTTGTCCTTTTCCTGCTGTGACAAGTCAAAATATCCAGAGTAATTCACACAGGATTAGAAGTGAATTCCCAACATACAACATGCCTCTTTATCAAATACTGGAAAGTTGTTTCTGTGGGTATATGAGCTGTTTCTATTCCTCAGCAGCAGTAATAACAAACAATTCACTTCTCTTTCTTCTTCTTCTTTCAGCTTCTCCCTTTAGGGATCGCCACCTCCATTCAGCCCTCGTGTCTCCTCTTCTGTTTCGGTTTCTTTTGTCCATATTTATGGAGTGAGTCTGACCTGCTAATAGATCAGAATAATTGCAAGGGTATGGCCTATTTATGAACACAATTACCTAAGCATTTATCTGTCTGTGGGCAGCATACTCTAAGTGGTTAAGGGCATATTTAAATGACATTTTCTTGGGATGTACAGAGCAGTAGATATGGCCTAAGGAAGAAATGACCCCATTTTGGTGGTGCTCTGAACATGGATGAAAAAAACAGATTACACGTGCATGTTTCGTTCACGTGCAGATTAAGACTGACAACCACTGTGCCACCCACTGGCACTGTTTGATCAATTAATATAATAGGCTTCATTCAAAAGATAAATAATGACACATTTAAGCAGGAAACGCAGGTGTTACAACAATGGTTTGGTTCTGTTGGTATGAGTCAGGAGGAACTAAAGCACCTAAATGGAACTCGGCCAACATTCATTTGATTATTCATTCCACCATGGTTGTTGTGCTTTGGCTGCATTAGTTAGTTTGTTTGTTTGTTTGTTTGTTTGTGAGCAGCATCACTCAAAAATTGATGCTGGAGGTTATGGCCCGATGATGAGGTTTTGTATTACAATTGTCAAACTTGGGAGAGAGAAAACTAAAAAGTGGTTTCTCTAGTTTCCAACGGTTTCCAACAATAACCTGACAAAATGTCTGCCTCTCCTAAATCAGTGACCAGTGAAATGTCAATGTTATTAAAAAGACAAAAATCTAAATTTTAAATAAAAATGCCCACGGCATTTTAATATAAATTCATACATTGAGTTTCAGAGAAACAAATCAATCGTCTCCAGCATCAACACTGAGTAATTGAGGTAGGAGGCGTGTACCATTGGTGTCGCTTTCAACACGTGACCAGGGCTTTTCTCCGTGGGGCCCTGACTCACAGCCGGCTCAGAGATGCTGTATGCAGCTCATCACGTACACAGGATACAGGCATCCACCGCTTGCCCACACCGCAACCCCAGGCTGCATCACCATCCCCAGCAACCCCGCACCGGCGTGCGCGTCGACCCGCACAAGCCGCAGTGCAGCGTCAGTCACTGCGTCACACAACTTCAACAAAAAAACAAGAATGTGTCGTTTTCTAAATTCAAGTGAACTGAACCGAAACTCCTCCCGTCGTGCTCAAGTTATAATTACTGAAGCGTGGTTTTAATAGGAAAAGAGCAGAGCTCGGCACGGCTCGGCTCGGCTCGGCTCGGCTCCGACCTTGACAGCTCTTCAAGCCGCTGTCACTGATGAACACTGTGTCAATAAACGTAAAGACAGAGACGACGATGATGATGATGATGATGATGATGATGGAGGAGCCGTTAGCGCGCTAGCTGGACGTGTCTTGTTAGCATGCTAACTGCCAGGCTTCCTGAATGAATTCTCGTGATGTAATGATTTCATTTCACAACTCGTCTTCATCGCTTTACACGTGAGAGGACGTGTCTCCGTGGACAGACTATTTTCGGCCACGGTCCGCGCTGTCACGCCGACTGCTGGAGTGTGTGCGGCCGGTTTTTACCTTGAGCATCTCCTCCGCTCGTCAGTACCGCGATGGCTTTGCCAGCTCCCGATAGGTTCTCGAAGAAGATCTTCTTAGTGTCCGGTTGCGCCATTTTCACCCTATTTTCTTCAGTCCTGTTCTTTAAAACAGAACGGCAGGACTGCGACGGTTGTAATTTGTGCTTAAATGATTAAGGGCACCGGTTGTCCGCCCCCTCTTGCTCTGGATGCCCACTGCGCTCTCTCTTCTTCTCTGTTCCGCATCGATTCGTGGGATTTTGCAGCATGAGGAGCGAGTGATTGACGCTGCCGCGAACCAATCACAGCTCTGGGAATGTGGCCGGCTTTGCTTTTGAACCAATGGGAGAACTTGAGGAAGACGAGAGGGCGGGGCGTCACCGGTGGAATCAGAGCTATAGTTGAAGGGTAAAACCACCATAACAACGCTAAAATGATAATTGTAAGAGCCACTTTAGTAATTATTTTGGTGTTTGGCACCTCCCACTACTACTACTACTAGTAATCTTCATTCACTCTTCCATCATCCACAGTATCAATAAAATAGTATTGTATAGATTTGTTTTCTATTTTATTATATATATATAATATTTTTCCTATCTATTTGCCGGTTCTTTTGTTGAAGTTAATTATTTATTTATTTATTCTTTGTACATTTTATGTCAACTATGTTTTGTGGACTTATGTTATCTACTTTATACTACTGTTTATATCATGCCCACCTGTTTTCACCCCGAATGTGAACATTTGGCTTCGGTTTCACAGGCCAAATCAAAACTTCATCACATGAATCACAGTATAATTAAAAGTTAAAACATGGCACAGATAATGGAAATGCTCTCCGTGGGAATGGTGTTGATGAATTAAACAAGGCTGTGAAAGACTTCTTTTAGATGTTGCTGTAGCCGCTCTTTGGCGCCCTCCTGAGGGCAGTTTAAGAAATTAGTTTAAGAAGAGATGATCAGAATAATAACACACTTGTTGTTTATATGTGTGTGTGTGTATTTCTATATATATACATATATATGTATATATATATATATATACATATATATAGAAAATGTTATATAATACTTCCATGTACTTATATTAATTAATGGAAGAGATGATTGGGTGTATATACATATGCATATATATGTATATACACCCAATCATCATCACTGCACATGTATATATACATGTATATACATGTGTGCAGTGTTTAGACTAGACTATAATATAATAGCAGGATAATTGGATAAATGTGTGGAAATGTTCAGTTTATATTAAAGACACACCTTCATTAGGCAATGAACGAGAGCTCCACAGAGCATTTTTAAGGATTTGATTCTCTGAAATGACACTGAAGGTGGCTCATGTTGGTGAACTAAACATTCAGCACCAGGGTGACATCTATGGTGGACATTCCTGCAGTCAACGCACTCCCTTAAAACTCAAAAGCATCATTGTGTTGCATGAAAGAACAGTGCACTTTATAGTTTTATTGTGGCCAATCCAAAGTTCACCCGTGCAATAATTGTGCTCTTTGATCTGTAACAGCTAACAGGTGGATGGATTATTGCAGTAAAGGTGTAGTGCTCACTAATATAGATTTTGACAAATCCATGAAACAACTTTTAGAGAAATAAGCCTTTTGTTTCTTCATGGAGCAAAACATGAAACGTGCAACACTTAACATGTTGTCCCTCTGTCTCCATCCAGTGGCAACAAGAACAAATTGCAAGTACAAAGACATTAAATGTGAATTGTGACTGCATTGAAGGTAGGGTGGGAGATCATAGTGTGTTTTTTACTGGCTAGCTTGTTAAATTATCATTACAGCATGATAATATATATGATGATACATAGAAGACACAATATGGACTATGTATTATATTATATTATATTATATTATATTATATTGTAACAATATATTATATATACAATACCAATATATCCATGATAATACTACATCTAGAGCTGAAACAATTAATCGATGAATCGATTATTAAATGAATCGTCAACTATTTTGATAATCGATTAATCGGTTTGAAGCTTTTCTCATGATTAAACAAGTTTCCGATTGTTTAAGCTTATTAAATGTGAGTATTTTTTTCCATTTCTTAAAAAAATAATTAAAAGTCAATCATTCTCAATCAACATTTTTTAAGGTTTTCTGATATTTTATGGCCCAAGCGATTAATCGATTATGAAAATAATCGTTAGTTTGTATATATATACATATATATGTATATATATACCCACTGAGACAGTTCATCCAGCAGTTTCCACTCACCTGACTCTACTGCACTCTATACCTGCCAAGACACACCTCCTCATCAAGCCAACACTACTCACCTGTGATTGCAGCTGCTCCTCGTCTCCTGCAATCAGCCGTCCCTATACTCCAGCTCGCCTCCTGTTCCTGACCACGTTTCTGCCTCGTGTCTGGTTTCTGTCTGCCTGTTCCCTGGACTGTCTGGTGAGCATCCCATTTGGTTCAACTCTCTGCATCTACCTACCTGACTACCTGTTTGCCATTTCCCCTGCTGTGGTTCTAATAAAGACTCACCCACTGTCTTGTGCTGCGTTTGGGTCCGTACTACACCCGTTTCAATTGCAGCAACTTTATGGCAGAAAAGGTGCCAGCAACAGGTGTTGGTCGCATTGAAAGACGTTTTGTTTTTTGTTTTTTTGGGAACGCTACTGCCAAGTAAACGGTTGATGCAGAGCGCGCCAAGACCAGAGTGAACATCGGTGCTGCGGTTGAACAGTGGCGACAACTGAAAGCCCAGCAAGGGCTGCAAAGTGATGCCGTGGTGGCTCCGTTTCTACTGGACCGGTAGGTTAACTTTAATGTCTTTGAACCTTTTTAGAGGATTTGTTGTTTTTCATCATCACCATCATGCAACCATACACTATATTGAAAAAAGTATTTGGACACTTGACCATTACAGGGCCTGTGATGACATAATGAAATTCATCGTACATGACTTTAAGATGGAGCTGCTCCCCTTTTTGCAGCTATAACATCTTCCACACTTCTTAGACTTTCATCAGGATTTTGAAGTGTTTCTATGGGAATTGATCCCCATTCATCCTGCAGAGCATTTATGAGGTCAAGTCAGACACTAATGTTGGACAAGAAGGCCTGGGGTTGAGATCTGGGCTCTGGTCAGAACAGTCAAGTTCTTCCACACCAAACTTGTCAAACCATGTCTTTATCGTCCTTGCTCACAGACATGTCGGAATAGCAAAGGGTCTTCAAAGTTCGAAGCAAATCATTGTCCAAAATGTAAGAAAATACATCTGAATGCACGTTTCCATCTCATGTTACAAATATTCTTTGTTTGCGAGATAAGCGTTGGTGGAAAATAGAAATGATCAGTGAAACAAAACCTTTCTGCACATTTGTGTCAAAGTAAACTTTGATCATTTCTGCACGACACGCCACTGCATTTTTACCTGTTCCTGGTTTTCCCTTTTAATCTCCTGCTTCTGGGAAAGGGGATTAATGCCTGTACTTCAGCAAGCCCTCTTCCCCCTCTGGCGTTTACAGCAATCATATGGTTTCCCACCACAGGGGTTGCTCAGAAGTCCACTTTGCTGGAAACTGTCAAAACTAGAGCTGCCAGCTGGACACGCGAGTACAGCCTCTTTAATTTTGCATTTTATCTTCATTCATCAGTTTTTGCCTGCAGTGTTTTTTTCTTTTTTTCTTTTGCGCCACATAATGTAAAAGCTCTGCATCTGTCATGTTATGTCATCTGTGTGCAGACACAAGGCACTATTCAAACGGCAGGGGAAGTTTAATTCACATGACAGATTAATGTAGCTTAAACACACACTGAATGCATAAAGCTTATCGTTCTTAATCGTGCAACTACAGCATATTGTAGAAAAATTACATGATTGAGGCAGATGTCTAGAAAAAAGATGTATTCAAGTGTGGGAGTACATAACTTTTGGTGATTTTCATTGTTGATGTTATTGTTCAGCCGCCGTTTGGTCCTCGAACAAATGATATAACATTGTTCTCGAGTAAGTATACATCATTCCATGTCAAAAAAAAGGCACTTTTACTTTGAAATACTATGAAGCGTCATCATGAATATGATGGAATATCAGTTTTGTCCCGTTTCCCGTCTTTGTTTCTCTAGTCCAGCCCCCGTTGGACCAGAGTAGACACTCATTGGCTCCTCGCTCACTGGTTCTCAAACTCTTTAATCCAAACACCACTTAAAAATATTTAGCTCTTGATATCGTGCCATTATCATTAACGTCCTGATGTCCAAATCCACTACAGACTTTACAGATTTTATTCCCAATAAGATAATCTGCTCATCATCCTCTTCCTCACATATACTTAAGACACTGGTATTGTCAAATTAGATTAAGATAGAGCGAGATGAAGCGACTCTAATTATCATTTATTTTATTTTTAAATGTGTTTTGTTTCCCAGGTCCACTCTGATCACATGCCAGCAGAACAGTATTTCAGATTTCCCTCTAAGTACCACCATAGAGGAAGCTTGCGTACCATTGGTGGCACACGCACCACAGTTTGAGAACCATGGCCCTAGGTTGTCACTATATGCCGTGAATGGTGTAAAGTGTGTGTCTAATTCTGCTGGAATAACATGAGTCGTCAGGTTTTGTCCCCCGCTTGAGTTTACAGTATTAGCAGATATTATCCTTAATTAACCAAAAAAAGAAGTATCGTATTTCATACAAATGCAATATAGAAAGTAACGACATGGATATGATGAGCGATATCTATTAAAAGCTATCGCGTGTATCGTATATCAGCGGCTAAAATGACAATCTCCTCATACACTTTCAGGCATTAATGAAAGGTGTATGAGAGCGACTGTAACCGGTCCCTCCCAACAGAGGTCACTCACGACACCGTTTCATAACCCAGCGCCCGGCTTGCTGTCAAATTACCTTTCCTGCTTGTAATTTTACACCACAAACCTTATCCCTTATTGCATTGCTCTGTTGCTACTTGTTTCCCAGGGGAAATTATCCCAGTTTTGAGCTGGTTTTGTGCAATCGGCTCACACTGACGGTTTGTTTATTGGCTGCGGGTTGTCATTCAGATTGGTGCTTTCTTTCGGGATGAGGTCTGAGCAACTGTCTGTGACCTCAAGGGATGAGGCTCAATCTTTATCCATCCCAGGAGAAGAAACGCTGCCTCACACAGGTGCCACATGGAGCAAGTCGATGCCCTAAAAACTGACACGTGTTAAAGGTTTAAATGATAAATCATCGTGGAAAATGGAAGAAATAAATATTGTCCTTTTTTAAATTGCAATAAAGCTAATTTGTATCTGACAAGACTTACAAATTTCAGCTTATAGATTACTTTCTAATTGAACAATAGTTTCAAATTAATCCAACAGTGATCTAAACTGCAATCTAAAGCATTATCTATAACATTTATACTGCCAGTAATATAATTAAAGCCGTTTAAGCATTTATGGGATTCATTTGCTGCCACATTTCAGTCTATTTGAAGTTTATTGCCATCTATATTTTCATATAACAATGTAACTATTGGGCATTGTCATTTAATTTTGCATAAAGGATGAAAAAATGCCAATAATATCCCCCGTGAGCAGAATATTATTGAGGCTAAATACAATATATCTTAAGATGCTTGATCACATGCTCTACTTAACAGTGCTCATTACTGTTACACATTACTTATGTTGTATTTATTTCCATTGTTAGTATTCAATTGAGATGTTTAAAAAAAGGCCTCATCTAAGAGGTTAATAGAGGTCAGACTTGGCAACGGGTACACAGCAGATCTCAGAAGAAGAGGAAAAAAGAAATACAAAGAGATGGTTTATAATGTCAGGTTATCGCATAAAGGTTGTGAACTGATTTCTTTCCCTCTCTGATTGCCACATGGGAACAAATGAGCGAGCTGCCAGTCCGCTGAACTGATTTCGGGGGGCTTCAGGTTGCTGATTAATGAAATGTGGGAGGACAAAAAGACGACTGAGCGGCGCCACAGCCTACCCACAATCCCCCACTTCTTTTTCTGATTGGGCTAATCACTCCATTGTCCTCAGCACTTTGAGTCTGTTTTTTTTCGTTTTAACACCAAGAAGAGCAGACATGCAAAATGAATCCCACAGGAAACTGCATTTACTTCTTATCCCCTCACTCTGTGCCATTTCCCCCCTTTTCTTCCATATCAAACCTTGCACCATTACCTCCCAGTTTCTTTTTTTTTTTTTGCTTCCGTAACGCCTCATGTGTCATCCGTCTAGCTCACTTTAATGGCAGCCTCATAATTATTTAGATGATTATGTGTTGCAAGCCATTTAGCATGCTCAATGACACATGTTTAATTTATTTGCTGCTGCAGCTTCTTATAGAGGGACAGAGAGAGAAGAATGGAAGACGACGACGACGCTGCTGCTGCTGCTGCTGCGACGCCGCTAGTGAAGCAAATCAGTGCAAATCAAAATTGTTTGATAAATTGCAGCTGTTGATATAATATGCTATGCCACATCAAAAAGCTAATGTGATACAAATAAGGTATGCTTTGTGTGGCACTGCAAGGCAACGTTTGCTCGGGCTAATGGCGTGTGTCTTTGGCTGACCAGTGAACCCACATAACACACTGCACCATTGAGCAAGCTATTAGGACACGATAATGGCCGGAGCTGCCTGACGCCGAATGTATCCCCGTTTGCTTCAAGGCTTTCACAGCATCAGCTGAAGGAAAACGGGGGGAAACGCACAAAAATATCATTCATGAATCACATGTGAGAGACAGAAAAGTACATTTTGAAGGTAAAAATTCTAGGCTCCAATTTGCAGAGGGACATTTAGAAAAGGCTTAATGATTTTTGAGATTATACTTTGCTGCAATAGAGTGATGTCGCCACTAGAGGGTAGTACAACCTCACCGAAATGTAACACATGACTTGGACTCCCCTAAATCCCAAGACACCAGAATATGTTTTAGACGAGATAGTTTGCCTTTGTCCTGTATTTTTTTCAGTCTAGTCAAATAATTCACCTTTTTTTTTGTGTTTGCAAAAATAACCAAACAATGAATAAGAAGAGCAATTAATGAGAAGACATATTTATTATTAATTATGCTGGGGTTTCACAGATTTTTATTTATTTGTCCCTGAAGGTTTGCAGGAAAACAAAAGTAGGAGTAAGGGACAGTAATTAAACATTCAAGATAAATATAAATACACACACTGTAAAAACACAGTATTTGAATGCATCTTAAACAGAGCTGATTTTGGAAAATATCAAATTGTGATTTTTCGAAAAACATTAGATTTGCGATATGATTTATTTGAGGGTAAGTTAATTTTTAATACTTACACATTACTATGAAAACGTTCAGGGTTGAAACCCACAGATGGCTCCCAAAACAAACTCCCCCAACCTTTATGTTAAGATTCATGTGTATATGCTTTAAATTTAATGATTTTGATTAGATATAGTTAGTTATTGTAAATTAGTTGCATCATTATGCAAAAATGTGTTCTCGTCATGATTAATATCGTGATTTGGAAAATAGAAAAATTAAATTGCAGCCTTTGCAATTTGGTAACGGCATTGTTTCAAAATTGTGATTTTTGATCCCTGCTCTTAAATCATATTTTGAAGGGGTTCTCTAAGTAGGAGAAGTCCTCAGGGGACGGCTGCTGGGCCGATCGGTGCAGATTTGTGGTCCCGTGGTGCTGAGCGGCACAGCTTGCAGACAACACGTCTGGTGCTGTGTTCTGCAGCTGGGTCGTGACGTGCGCTGAAGCCTTGTCACGGCGCTCCCACACCGCTCCTGTCATCTCCAGCATCTGCTGTGACTTCTTGTTGGAGAAGCTTCTGGAACAATCACAGTTCTCTGCTTGTCAGCACCTGGTGTTCCTGTCTGCTTTCCCTGCAATATGTCACTCACACACTCATGCACACACACACACACTCGGTGAGGTTTCCATGACTTCAGAGGATATTCGATTCACTTACATGCATTTCCTGGAGACTTAGTCTTACCTTAACTACTACTGGCCTAATCCTAACACAGAGCATTGTATATACATATACAGATATAAAGAGGCTGTAAGATTGTGCAATATAAAGCGTCTTATATCCTTGTTTTTTTCATCACAATCTGATTAAACATTCATTTTTCATTTTCATCATCTATAACAACACACCAAGTACTCCTAATGTTTAAAATCGGATTATATTTGTGAAATTTGTCACAGTTCAACGTTCACTTGGCTCATTTGTATGAACAAAAGGGGAAAAAAAGGACTATTTTGTGACTCCTGCACAATTATTGCTAACTCACTACTAACAACACGATATCAAATGAATCATAACTTCGACTCAACTCGTAAGAAGAAGGAAAAATGTATTTTTTTAAAGCCCCCCCCCCCAGGATGTCTATATAAGGAGTTGTGTATTCCTACGCCAATTAACCATGGGTGCACCTGTGGCACAGATCTGTGCCGTGTGAGCACTAAAGGTTAAAATGTCAAAGGAAGAGACGTCCGACACGAATCAAGCCGAATAATGCCGAACTGTAGATCAGTTAAAAGTACTTATCATAAACGTACGTTATCATAAAAATTTGGGTTTCATGCAGCAATGACTCCGCCCACGTTGAGTACTATTTGTGGTGGAAAACCAAACTAAACTGTGTCGTGCTGTGGCGTGGTCGAGGCAAGCTGAGACCGTAGTGGAAAAGGGCCATTACTCTAACTTTAACCATCGATACTCCTGGTGTTAACCCCAACCTTTAACATAACCAGTAACTTTAACCTAACCTCAATTTAAATCTTAGCCCTAAAGTTAACGAGTTCCGCAAAAATTAGGTTCTGCCTCATTCGGACCAGGTTGTGTGTGTGTGTGTGTATGCCAGAAAAGGTCCTGAGGAGCACTCACTCACACACTCACACACACTTGACCATTTGCGGAGTGCACGTTATCTTAAAAACACGACTAAAATCTAATCATAGACATTTCTATATTATCTATCTATATAGATAATGCGGGCCTTTCAAATCTCCACAGTCTTTGAATCACATTAAAATGCAATTTAGCGTTCCCTATATTCAAAAAACAGCATCTGCTTTGGTGTCACACATTGACCCAGAAAATGCGAAGAACATTTATCAATACTGCGGAGAAGTGGACTGTATAAAATGTTTATATCTTATATACTGTGTGTGTGTGTGTGTGTGTGTGTGTGTGTGTGAACTAGGCTTGTTGTGCTCAACAATGCCTTTGTGCTGACACTGCAGGCCCCGGGCTTTACAACTAAAACGCACTGAGAACGTTATTGTCTTTGTAAAGTGGATGAAGCCGCACGCCATCACTGAAGAGTCATGCACTACAGTACAGTAAGACCAACGCTTGTTTTGTAAACAGCGTTAAAAGACACGTTGAATTATAAGCACAGTGCAGATTTAATATCTCTATATCATAATCAGGTTTTTGTATAAAGGGATCAATGTGATGCATTTCAGTAAACATTCAAAATCATGTGGAAACAAATAATAAATAAAATACATCAGTATGTTCTTTATTTTTAAAAGTTTTTTTTAGATTGTGTCTTTAAGGACCCTGTTTTTTAGTCTGTTTTTGGTATTTTAAGTTATTTTAGTATTGGTAGTCTTTACTCTTATTTTATTCTCTTGCACTTATTTTTACCCCTTAAATGTACTTAGGGGTTTAGGGTTGGTTAAGGCCAGTAGTTATGGTAATGTCCTCTGAAATTTGTCCTTGAGGGAGTGGTTTGGATTAAGGTGGCGGTTCATTTTATTATATTTGTATGAAAAGTGATATTTAAATCAAGTCTGGTTCATTAATAAATCATTTTAATCATTTTGTCAGCTGAGACTAGACACAAGCCAAGTGTCAAAAAAGGTCTTGTTCTGTACATTTTAATTTAAAAATATACTGCGTGTAGCTGAATGGAGATACACAATATTTCAGAAATGCTGGTTATACTCAGTACAATGTAGTCATCAGTATAATTGTTTTAGTCGTAATAAATAACAGTTTTTCAAACCAGAAGTTCCATGTATTGGACAATATTCTGTGCAAATAGTCTAACTTATAAACTTTAGTTCAAATACCACCTTAAGAACAAGAGTAACAAGATAACTTCAAGTCCAGCTTTGTTTCAACTAACAAAGTGAATTTCTTCAGTTGAAATACTTAACATCAACATCCTGTTAAAGAAGACCTAATAATAATGATTGAGACAATGAACTCAGGAAAAGGGTTATTTTAAGTGGCAAGTAAAGGCTTATTTTCCCAAACAGTGCATCTGTACCAGGCAAGGAAAACCAGACCATGAAAGATTTGTAATTATTGATTACTTTGATTGTATAGGTGCACACAATTTCAGGAGGTTACATCACCTCCCCCTCAAACCTTCCAGAACTGTTTGAAACTCAGAAGAAAAGATAGTGAATAAGAAAAGGTCTGTGGTAAGAGGTGAGCAGCTTTGACTTGAAGTTTTCACTTTCCATTAAAGTGAACTGATGCTGTTACAGAGACCAAATGGAGTCCGTGGGACTTTATTTTTGGACACTGTTGTAAAGATGCAGCAGTAACAAGACCTTGGTAAGGGCACACGCAGAGCACCGCCGCATGGACAAAACACAATAGAATATTGGGGCGAATGCTACTCTCCTAATTGTTTTGGATACAGAATAATGCTCTTTCTTTACGGCCCAAGTCGAGTCATCATTTTTCTGCATGAACTGCATGAAAAGTAGTGGAAGCCAGACTTTTAGAGAACAATAAGCACAGATGGTGGTGTTTTTTTACTTCTCATCACCATTACAATCAGTTTATGACAGGTTTAAGTCAAAACGGTGTCTATTTCAGCTGCTTCTTTGCCATTTAGGCCAAGTACGAGGCAGTGAGTGTAAGCTACCGAATCGCGAAAAGGTGAAAATATTGCATAGTTCTGCTTTACGTTAACAGCTTTGGAGTCGTTGCGATGGTTAAATGGCTTGTTGTGGGGAGATTGGTGGCTGTCTCCACTCCCCCCCCCTATCAAGCTTAGGGTGCATAAACCAGCCTTGCAAGATCAGGAGGTCTCGCAAAGTAGTGTTTTGTCTTTTGCAATCTGAACTGAACTGAAATAATCATTTGTCTTTGACTTCAGAGAGCGCTGGGAACGAACGTGAGTCGTTCCCAGCACAAGTCGCTCAGTGAATCAGTGAACATAGCCCACTTGTACACTGAACGTGTGTCCTGGTATTCAGAGGCTTAAACTGTCAGAATTAAAAAGCCTGAAAACCTACGTTAATCTGCCAAATTTGGCAAGGCCATTTCTAAAATCCTCATGAAAAGTTACATACAGTTTGAACAAATCATTTTAATGAACTGATTCTAATGTAATAAACTACTTTGCCCATAACTATCTACGTCTTGGTCTCTCTCTGCTACTGCACACATGCCCTAGATTATGGCAGCAATAGTTATTTCAGACAAAGAAGCAGAGAAAACTGTTGTCATAGGGAGCGAAGAAGAGGAAACGAGTGAGGGGCCACAGACGGGTAAACTTCAGATCAGCAATGACTGTTGGGAGGATAGAGGATAGATTTGAAGACAATAAATATATGCTCCAAAACTGTAGGGGGAGTGCTGTAGAGAAAAAGGTGACATATTGACCAAAACTGAAAACTTTCCCCTTCCCTGAATAACAGATTCCCAACTATGGAGGTATTTTTAGCCTCTTTACTATTCACACCATTCTTCAGTCTCCTTTTTTAACCCAGTATCTTAAGTGGGATACTGTGGCGTCGCATCTCTTCCTCATCAATCATGAATTAATGATGAAATGATGATTAAAAGTTCCCTCACCTGACTGCTTATGGAGATGTATTTAGTTTGATAAATGAAGTCTCTCAATCAGGTCTGTAATCATCACCTGATTACAACATGCAAACACGCAGTGGTCCCGCCCCCCCTTCCCCATCCCAAATGCTACTCTCATCCTCGCTCTTCTTTATTTGAATTAATCTGCTAATGGTGAGTAAACACACTACACATAATAACACATTTTGAATCAGATTCACTTTTTCTCTCCGTATTGAATTAATGAGCACTTTAAAACACGTCAGAGACGGATTACATAAAGCTATGTGTTTCCTCTACGATTGATGGGCCAGTCATTTGAGTGCTGGGGTCAGATAAACTCATGTGTCTCAGTTTAGTTCCATCACATTTGATACAGACGCAAGATTTCCTTATTGCCATCAAGATGCAGAATATGCTGCATGAGGTGAGGCATTTTTAACTCCTGAGCAACACTGATGTTGTGTGATGCTAAATCAGGCTCTGGGATTTTCAGGAGACTTGAATTTGATCACATGGGGAGTTGCCTACAGTTAGACAAACACTGGGAGTGCAAGTGAAAAGTCTTCCAACACAGCAGGAAAGGTGTAGTGTTGGAACAAAAACACATGCAACACCTTTTGTTATTGACTCTGTGCACATCAAGGCTTTGATTTGTGTGCAGTCAAACATCTCATGGAATATATCCCTACCAAAAAGACATTTAATTGTGAAAACTGAATTTAGCTACATCCTGTCAAACAGAGCTCCTCATTTTTTTAAGAAATATGAAGGCAAATAGTCAGAAACGGGATAGCTTTGATGAAGCCTGCATGGCACACCTATTAAGGATGGGCCTTTCAAGCAAAAATGCTATTTAAATGTTCATATTATTTGTCAAATGTTAGAATATTCTAAAGTCCAATGCAGGAGAACTAGTGAAAGTAATGTGGGGTTCACAGAGTGTGTAGCTAAAGGCCCATTTCTACTCATACTTTGCGTTCATTTCATTGAAATGGACATGGAACGTCATTGCGAGATGGTGCAGAATATAAAAATGTATTACGCATGCATTCCAAGACCCAGATTTCAGATTTCACACGAGATGCATTCAAGAAACCTCTTAAATGTCAATACTTCTGCAAACACGCACACAGTGTGTACTAAGGCAGGCAGCTATGGACCTTTTTTAAAAAGGTCTAAAGACAGTGCTTCAACTATAACCCACTCAGTAGCACATCTAGGGGGTACCATCAAGAACAGGGTACCCCCTAGGCTGTGTCCTTGTTTTAGGGCCATAAATTGGGTTTGAACACAACAGTGTTTATTTAATTAGACACCCTGTTGGGTTTGGTACAGTAATGTGATGTGATAACATCTGTAAATCCGCATCATCAATTTTTTTTCCGGAGGCTTTCTGGGTTTACAGCATCTGGCAGTTGTTCCCAAAAATCCAGCTCCCCAGCTCCCCATCCTGGCTCAGGAGCCGGGGATATACAGTCGGGCATTGCAATTTTACTCCTGAAAAGGATCGTCATGAAATACTGATTATCTGACAAAAGGGAAATGAGACTATGGCCAGTGTTGGTGGGGTTTTCCCAAATCTGAATTGACAGGGTGGCGGTGGGTGGTTAAGTTCAATCCACTACTGCTGATGAGCAGGCTGATTTCTATTAACCTGCAGCCTGCAGATCAAACAGACTGCTGCATGCTGCTGCTGGGAGACAGAGAAACTTTTACGACACAGAAAGTCTGCTTAATGGACTGGAAGATTCTTCCCATTTAGCCCTGTGCGGAAATAAAAGGGAGCCTGTCGGTGCTTAGGAAAAAATGGCTACTTCCAGTTAAGTCCCCCAGTGGATTGGAAATTAGGAAATTATAAGCAGAGTGATAAATCACGGCGGTGTATGCGCTCGGACATGAAAATGCCCCGGCATTCTCCGAGACTGGAGAATGGAGAGTGACGTAAAACTTCATATGAGCAATTACGGGAGGTGCATCACTGCCTGTCCCATTAGCTCAGCCACGCCTGACGGAGCATGCTCATGACTTGGTCACAATTTCTGTGTGGCTACTCACAGACAGACACAGTGGAGTCTCACACAAGCTGCCATTGTGGTTATTTTTAGGCACTGACACCAGAAAGTCACAAAGCATGTCGTGTGTGTGTGTATCTATATATATATATATATATATATATATATATATGTGTGTGTGCCCAATCTAATCTCAGTGATATCTGTCATAGTTTGTCTCCAAAAAGCAACATTAGTGTTGATTCATTTCTTTGTTATGTTATGTCAGGCCAGACGTGAAGCCCACTGGTGACAAACAGCCACACAAGATTGGCGCTTGTTTCCCAGCCTCCCCCTTTATTTGACAGCTGGAGCGCCCCAAACATGAGCAGACAGAGCCGGAGGAGATGGAGGAAGCCATGGTGTGAGATCATGAAGTGTTTGAAAGAGAAGCAGAGCGGCGGTCGACTGCGAGGGTTGGGGGTAGAATATTAACGCAGAGTAATCATGACAAACAAGATGCAAGTTGTCATCGTAAAGAATCGTAAAGAGTCAGACGAGGATGGTTTGTGGTTATAATTTGTCACAAGTAAAATAAAATACAAACTTTTTTTTTGATTCATGCAGAATTTAAATGAATTATTTCAGCCTTTCTTCTTAGTTCTTCCACCGACTCATTCTATTCATAACGTCTTACAATGGTCAGTTTTCAAGCAGCATTGAGGCGCTCAAACCGTTTCAGGTCAGTGTAATCTAGCCAGCCACCATTTTGTCTTTATGTTTGTGCAAAAAACCTCAGTCAGGGTCTGATAAATCACAGCCCAGAAATAGTTCATGAATTAATGTTGTGGTGGTTTTGGTGGGAGAAAGAGAGTGTTTAATGTTGTGAAATAAAGCCTGTAATGAAAATAGGACCAGTGATGGAAATGGGAGCTGTGATGAAAGGTGTGGGCAGGAAAATCTTTTATATAAATTGTCTGTATGGGGTGGAGATGAGAGGTGAGGAAGACAGAGGGAGTAATGGCCAGAGAGCTGAGAGATGGTCTGGGATGGCTATAAGATCAGAGAGAGAGAGAAAGTGTGTGTGTGTGTGTGTGTGCGGGGAGCTGCTGCAGTGGCGGCTGTGCACTGATCATTCATGATGGCACCTTAGAGGCCATCCTGTAAGGAAGAAAAATGAAAACTATTAAAGGCTCGCTGGGCTATGTTGGCTTTGGTGTGTCAGCAATTATTAGCCAGGGACAGCAGTCTTTAGGTGCTCGGATATAGAAGAGTGGGAGCTGGGACACTGGCAGAGGAGGGAAGGACACTGTGATCCCGTTCTGTTTCTCTCTCTGATCTATGCAGCAGAACTTTCAGCACCGTGTGGGCACAAGTGCAGAAGAGACTTTTGTGTTTTGTAAATGGACGTTATAGTGTGCCAATGTAGAGGTGAAGTTGTCATAATCCTCTAAATCCTATTCTCTTTTTCTTTTTTTTCCATCTGTAGAGCTAAGCTGCCTGAGACGCTGCAGTGCGTCTGTATTAAGTTGTCAGAAATCAGCTGTCAGTCAAACGGCACTGTCCCCTCTTACCCTTGGATATTCTGTTGATGAAAGCAACGCTGTCTCTCTTCATCTGTTCATCCACGACGAGGCCTATTCCAGTCCTGTTTGTTTTTCCATTTCCCACGACGGGAAACACTGTGATTCCCCTCCTTTTACACCAAACTTCCGAGTGTTCATGACAATGATATCTCAGGAACAATGCCAAAGTTAAAAAAAGACCAAACAATCCCGGAAACGTGGGTTAATCTCCAATATTTAGCAAGGAAATGACCCCGCCCCCGTTGAGGAGGTACTATATTGAAATGGAAAAACAACCAAACCATGTAGAGGCGAGCCGGGGTGGTACTAAATAGTGGACATAAAAAACGCAATGTGGGCGGAGTTCATTAACACAACTGGGATCACCTGTCCAGTTAAGTTGTTGTTAGTTGTGTACAATATTCATTTTGCGTTGCTTTAATATTATTACTATATGAAAATCTGTTAAACTTCCGTTTAATGTGTTCATGGTTTATTGTCATGGCTTATGAGCCAGGCTGTGACATCAGTAACAAGGATTTTAGGAATATGACTGGAGTCATTCATTTTCTACGGCTATATCCTCCCCATTATGGTCATGGGGGAGGCGGGGCTGGAGCCAGACCCAGCTGACATAGGGCAAAAGGCGGGGTGCACCGTGGACAGGTCGCCAGGCCTTCGCCGGGCCAACATAAACATACAATTCAGTCTCAAACTCACACCTATGGTTAATTTAGAACGTCCCATTAATCTCATCTGCATGTTTTTGGACTGTGGGAGGAAGCCGTAGTACCCAGACAACCCCCTATGTATGAGTGCTAGAGAGTGTAATGCAGGGTTAACAGCCTGTTGTCCTAAGAGCAGGAGCTAATGAGATGCATTCAGTGATCCTGGTAAATTGTAAAAACATCTGAAAAGTCCACAGTGTGTTGAGAAGGAGCTTCGAGATGCATTCAAGAAACGTCTTAAATCACAACACACATGCAGTCCACTTACTAAATGCTTGCCACTTTGGGTAATATATACATATTTATATATGTATATATATACATATAGATATATATAGATAGATAGACCACAAACTATAGTCGTTGGAGTACAAATAATTCCTTTTAATCAACGCAATTATTAATAGCAGTAATAAACTTTTTCCAATTGTTATAAAATTGTGAATATTCAATTAAACTGTTTGATGGATTATAATCAAACAAGCAATCAAATAATGTAATATTCATGTCCATCTCTATTCAATAATCAGAGTACTGGTGTCCATATAAAATACAGAACATGTACATTTAGATAAATGTGTTGTATATGGAAACTTTACTTTACTTTTACATTTCACTTTAATAAGTGACAGCTTGAAAGCTTATGTATAATAAACTATAGCTGGGACATTGTCGCATTTTCGGCTGCAAATATAAAGTACATGAGTGTCTGAGAATCATATTTGCTTTTTAGGAAAAGAAAAACAAATTTAAAAGGTCATTTCAATATTACGTTGCAACAATAAAGTTGCAAAGTTGGCAAGAGAAACTTGATTTATATCAAAGTGCCTCAGATTATTACTTTAATATTCGATTTTCATCGTCAGTAGCATGAGAAAACGACCACAGGGACAGGCATTTAAAAAAAAAATCCCTTAAATGAAGGTCACCGTGTCCATTAATGCATAGCCTGCTGGTCATATTCACATATTGTATTATCAAACGTCTACCTGCTGGTGAATGGGGTGTCCTTGCATTTGCAGCCCCTGCTGGAAGACAGACCCTCAGTGGACCAACTCTCATTACTCATTACAGTGTTTGAAGACGCGGGGGACCACCTGCGACACTTATAAATGACTTGCTTGCACAGTTTGCCTCGAGGCAGAACTGTGGTTCGGCCTGACCAGATGGCCTGTGATCGACTCTCATGTGGTGCAGCACACATGCAGCATGTGCATCGCTCTAGGGCCCCGTTTACTTATTTTAAAACATGTATTGTACACTGCGGTGAGAGAAACGCAGACTTCCATGACTCTTTCTGGAACATATTCATTTATTTTTTTACACATCAGCCACTATTGGTCTGTTTCACAGTAAAAACCCGGCTGTCAGCGAGAAGATTTCACACCGATTGTGAATCCTAAATGTGACGCTGTCTTGGAAGGTTTTGTCTCCAGGATTCACAAGAACAATTGGTATTCTGCTTGTGGAACAAAAGTTGTAAAAAAACCAAAACATGGATGGCTGTGTTTGTGACAGTAATCCATGTCGGAGCGGGAAGGTGACGCGAGAGGTCAGTGAATGTAAACGTTGCCGTTATTGGGGTAGTGTTAATCCCTCGGGCGTAGCGACTGAGCATGCATCAATCACAGCTGTGTGTGTTCAGAGGTGAGCCAACAGGCATTAACCTTGAACCAGAAGTCAAAGTCTGGCTGCTCCACCCCAGCGGCTACAAGATAGACCACCATTGTGTGTCTACTCGCACAAATACAAGCTCGAACTACGTCAAAGTTAAAGGAGACCTGTGCAGATAAAGCACAACGGCCGGACAGAGGGCCCTCGTGTTGCTTTTATTACAATCATCAGTGCTATAGCTTCTTCCTTTTGGAACGATGACGTCACTAGAGTGGCGACCAATCAGGAAAAGAATGCAGATAGCTGCGTCATCATTTTTATTGTCTCCGTCATTCATTGTCTCTTCTCTTCTTGTCTCCCACAAGAAATAATATTATTATAACTTCACCTTCAGGTGTACGGTGGCTCAGTGGTGGAGGAGTGAGCCGTCTTTCAACTTGAAGGTTGGGAGTTAAAATCCCTAGTTTGAATGGGTACAAACTTTTTGAAAGTGCGCTGAATGAAAGTGTGAGAGAATTGGTGTGAATGGTTGAATGTCAAAACTGTAGTGTGTAAAAGCAGCGTTGAGTGGTCATCTTGACTAGAAAAGCGTTATATAAAGACAAACCATTTACCTGTGTCACCTGGGATTGGCTCCAGTAGACATTTTTCTTTATTGTTAAGCGTTATTGCAAGAGTTTGACACAAGAAGTAATAAAAAGTCAGTGACTCTTGTCCTGAAAGGCAGGTTAAAAGGAAATGGTGCTATATAAGATAGGTTGATTGACTATTGGTCAGATGGTAACTGGTTCCTCCACCAGTTTCCTCCTCTTTTGTTTTTATCTGCACAGAATGGGTGAACAAAACATGTTTTTTTTTTGTTTTTTTTAATTAAATAACTACTGTCCTAAGTGTACTAAACCAAAAAAATACTATAAATTAAAAATAAATAATAAATACATTTTCTCAAAATCAAAACATGTATTTATTTTATACTTCATACATAATATAAAATGATTTCAACTCCCTGAACGTGCCGTAAATTGTTTTCAACAGGAAGTAGTCACACTTTGGGCGACACACAAACACTGACTACAGAGGGAGACGCTTGCCTGAAACATTTGAAAGTTCTGCACTGCCGAGAAATGCAGATGGCGCCTTAAAGGTCAAGGTCCATTTCCTCCAGCGTGTTTGGTGGAAATTGGTTTGAATGTTTGACAAGACGACAAACAGACACCTTAAAGGAAGTAAATGTTTAGCACTTTAGCTGCTGAATCGTTCACTAAATACCTAGTTTGGAGGCTGTGCAGGTAATATACGGCGTTGTTAGGCAGTGAGAATTAACTTAACTGTAAAGTTTGTGGCGTGGAAAGCCACAACAATGAGTGAAAGCAGGCTAAATGCTGTGCGGAGGAGAGAAATGACTTTGGCAATAATTCTGTACGGGTTTGTCGCTGAGTGACACGTTCACCTCAGCGTGGTTAATGTCAGACTGCACACAGGTGGCACTTATCAATAGCCACTGAATGTATTAGTGAAGGAGATGCACCTGCACAGGAAACAACAAGCTTTGAGGAGAGAAAAAAAATGATGGAAAGATTTGAAGAAGAAACTTTTAGTCTCTAAAAGGGGAGAAAATGATGATGTTTTTTCAAAATGTGTTGCGTCCACTGACCAACATTATTCGGTCTTAATGATGTCTTTGTTACATGAAAATATTCACGGATGAGGAGCTGAAAACAGTGCTAATGCCAGTGTTTTGCTATATTTTATAATAAGTTCACCGTCTCATTTGACAGCTCTGCAGAGGTCCTTTTGCATGTTTTTGTCACCTGATGATGACTCGTCATTTACACAGATCTCGTTTTGATAGTATAAACTGTTCATGTGGTATACATCATCAATACCTGTCTGATATTAACAAATGAACTGGGTTATAATATTATATTACTTTTTCACTTCATTATTTTCTCCTAACATAATGAAAACAGATGAAGTCTTCACTGTGTGATGTAAATAGAGATTTTTTTTTTGTTTTAATTTGTAAATCATTATAACTGTGGAGTTACAGCGCTGCCTTGTGAGCGTGTAAATAGGAACATTCTACATCCATTATCAGAGTTGCAAGATTTCAGGTGATAGTTCAAGACACACCCACACACAACTGTACCATACACACTTAAATAACACGAGAGGAAACAAAAGAACAATCCAAATAGTGCGATTATGCTTCTGCGCTACATTAAAAATGGGAGTAGTGTCCCCTTCCACAAGTGTTCCTTCCGGTAAGAGCTGTATTTGGCATTGTTATCTGTCCGATATTGGTCAAAATGAATTATGTTTAATTAAAGTGAAGTCTAATACGAGTTAAAAAAACAACCAAAAGCGAAACAGGAGAATATAATTTGACTGTATCAGACTGATATGAGTAAATATTGCTGGGGAATAAAATAATGCTGTATTTCCAGATATCCTGTGGCACACTCAACAATGTCAGGTTGATTGTTTGACCGTTTTGTCCTACAGATTACATTTTTTTTTCTTTTTTTTTTCCCCTATGGTGAGAACTTTTTGCCTCGTGGCTATTTCAGAAAAACACTGAAGTGACTTTATAGCTCAGATCTAATCGTGCTTCCTCAGCAAGCGGCATCAGATAGGCCCCCACACCTTATCAGCGGAGGCAGGCAGAGGAATCATTTCAGCATCTACGTCCAGGAGGGGAGGGAGGGAGGAGAAGGAGTAATTCATGGCTGTAATAGCGGTGGTTGAACAATTAGAGAAACAGGACAGAGAAAAAAAGAACCAACATAACAAGAGCGTGCCTCGGAGGCTTTGGTGATTGGAAACCAGGCGAAAAAGTAAATGAAAAAGAAACAAGTGCAGACTTTTATAAAAATTTCAAAAGCAGATGAGGTTGATAAGCCTGCGTAGCGTTGTTTGATTCCTCGGGGTGTCGAGCGGCTTTTGATTCCCCGCTAAGTTATATAAATTGCGCTCATAGGGAGAACATGCAATTCAATAAGACCCTTTTGAGATGCACGTTTACTTCAGTTTTATCTCACATCAAAGGCAATTTTGGGTTAAAAAAAACCCCAAACAAACTAGTTTTTGTGTGTTTTCTCCAATGAGACGTAATTATTATTAACATGTAATTATCATAAGCTTGAGCCTGTACGGTTGCTGGTCTTGGTGTGGTGTTGTTACCATGTAATCAAGGATAAATCATGCTTATGATTATATTTAATGGATGCAAAGGTTGTAAAAAAATTGTAAAACTGCAGGATTAATTAACTTTGAACGATCATTTCCCTTGTTGTATCACAAAAACAGAGGCAGTACATTTACATGTACGTGTTAAAAAATGATTTATTATGGTCACATTATATAGCAATTAAAAGCAGATATATTTGTCTGATTGAGCATGATTGCTCTAGTTTAAGTTATTAATTTTCCTTCTTTTTTTTTCAAACAAGATCATTTTTTCTCACACAGCGTATATATTTGTGTTTATTCTCATTCATAATGGTGACAGTTTGTCCAAAGGTGTTAAGTCATACATGCATACAATAAACCATTTGCAGCCTGATTTCCAGAACATTATTATTCAAACTGAGTGTTTCTCCAATTTATGCAGTTAGGGTTAGGGTAAAACCAAACAAAAAAAAAATGATTAAAATGTCAGTAAATAGAAGAATTTTTAAACTGGCTCCATTCAATGATCAGGGTATGTTTTTCGAAATGTATGCAAATTAGAACATTTACTAAGGTAATGCTTTTATTTGCACATTTAATCACGGGCGTTTCAGAAAACGTGTTGTACAAAAAAATGTCTATTATTAGATGCACTCTTAAGTGTTCTCCCCTGAGGCTGCAGAGAATATTTCGTCAGCAGTTGGCGATGTTTAATGCGGAGCTGGGAATGATTTGCCACAGTGAAATGCAAAACGGGACAGAGGCACAAATTAGCCTGGAAAAGCCTGCTGCATGTAATTAAAGACCCCAATGAATTCCAATAATCAAATAGACCATCTCCTGAGAAAACTATTACAGGAGGATTATTAGTGTAGCAGGTTTGACTAATCACTCACTGACTGACAGACAGGTTCTCTGCCTGCAGTCCTGTCTGTCTGTGCTTTGACTGTAACACGCACACATGTCATCTACACTGTAAAAAATCTCCGTAGATTTTACAGTGAAAAACTGTCAAACCATGACAGAAAAAGACCGTAAACTTAAAAAGAGTTTATTCCAGTTTTTGTAACAGTGAAATACCGTAAATATATATATAGTTGCTGAAACAGTCATTTTTTGTAAAAATTACATTAATCTACTGTTATATAACTGCGCCGTATTAATTACAGATATATCCCAAACCTGTATCTTTTGTGGGTTTTTTTCTTACTGTTAAACTTATTAACCATTGTGTTAATTTACGTAAAAATACCATAATATTTATTTAATATTTATTTATTTATAAGAGCCAAAACTTCTGGCCACCGTAAAAACAAGTTTTTTTTTTTTGTTTTTTTTTACAGAATAAAGTAGAATTTTATGTTAAAAAATGCTGTTTTATTTCATGGAGAACTCCTTTACTTATCCTTAACTAATACTTTTACTTTCAATTAAAAACAATGTTATTTATATGATAGAATATGGAAAAACCTCCAACCTTTACTGTAAAAACAGCAGTACTCATATCCATATGTAAGAACAAGTTCTACCCTATTTATTACGGTAGAATTCTGGCAACCACAGCTGCCAGTTTTTTACTGTAAAAACAACAGTTGTTTTTTTACAGTGTACCTTTAATATGAATGAATAAACAAATTAAATATGAAGAATATTTTTGTCAGGACGTGAGCACCAACTGGTGCAAAGGCCGTATTGTAAGTGCTCTGATTATTCTTTTTTTTCATCATTTTCTTTTTTACGTTCACTTACATTTGTGTTGGGCACTAGTTATTAGTTACTTCTCCCAAAAGGTAACTGAGTTACTAACTTGTTACCAGGGAACTGTTGCACTCCTTTTTGTGAATGTTTAAATATGTCAAAGACTGAAACTGTATGTTGGACCAGCAGCTCTATACTTCCACCTCTAAGGGAGACCCCAGCCACCCTTCTGACAAAACCATTTTGGCTGCTTGTACCCGTGATCTCGTTCAGTCATGACCCCGTCGCTCATGACCACAAACATCGACCAAGTGTTCATTCATTCGTTAATTGTCTACCACTTAATCCTCCAAATGAGGGTCACAGGAAAGTCGACAGTCCATTGCAGGGCCATCACACAGAGGCAAACAACCGTTCACTCTCACATTCACACCTAGGGTCAAATTAGAGCGTTCAACTAATCTCTGCATGTTTTTACCACTGCGAACAACCAGGTCACAAACCCGGGGTGATTTTTTTGCTGCCAGGCAACAATGCGAGCTGGAAAAAATTTAAAAAACCTGATGAGCAGCATTGCAAACTAACATTTGGGGTGATACACCCTGGACAGTTAGCCAGTCCATCGCAGGGCCACACACAGCTAGAGACAAACAACCATTCACTCTCACACTCACTCCTACGGTCAATTTAGAGTGTCCAATTCACCTAATCCCCACATTGCATGTTTTTGGACTGTGGGAGGAAGCCGGAGAACCCGGAGAGAACCCACGCACACACGGGGAGAACATGCAAACTCTTCTCGCTGCAAGGCGAGAGTGCTAACCACTACACCACCGTGTGGCCCTTTAATATATTCTCACATCCTGAAGACTGTCCATTTTTAAATATTTTTTTTCCACACCTCTTCCTCTTACTATGTCACACCTTTGTGATACATTTATGTCTGTAGTTTGTCAAATCAAAAACATTTGTGCATACTAATTTGATGAATCAAATGGTTAAAAAAAAAGGAAAATGTCATCTAGAGCCCAAGCCACAAGGGCAACTGTGAATTCAGAGTCATACAAATGCATGTGTGCATCTGGACTTCAAACACACACACACACACACACACACACACACACACACAAGCACAGACAGTCAGTCAGTCCTATTGATGTCAACCTTTTGCTCTCAGTTATCATCTGCACACAGGCAGGCTTCATATTGAATCAGAGGGACAGGGTTAAATAGAACTGGAAGGCTTTCACTTTCAATCTCATCCAGCCTCCAACTTACATGCCTCGACCGACAGATTCAGGAGATAGGAGAGGGGCTTTGGATGTCAGCAGGCAGGGAGAGGCAGCATGTTCGGGGGATGTTTTCTATGCCGTGCATGTGTTTAAGAAAACAACGACAACAACAACAACAACAACACAGAAACACTACTTTTGTCTCTTTTTCCATCCGAGCAGCTACAGTTTAAAATTACAGTGGGATTTTTCGAATAAGAAACATGATCTAAATGCTGATAGCGCGTCGCCCGCTTTGATGCTTGTTTTTCCCACAGCTGTGAGGTATTTACTACATCGTTAGCTGTCAGCCGTCTGCGGCTCCGAAGGACCCCCGGTAAAATTAATCAGTGGCATTAGAGAGCAGACCAAAATGTGTCACGCTTTGATGCAACCCAATGTGTTTATCGATTAATAAAGGGTCAAAGGATTCCATTTCCCAGATATACTGTCTCTGCCTGCCGCTGTTCTCTTTGCTGCCGAAGAGGCTCTTTCCTTCAGGACAAATGCGTTTCAGCTGAGCTGATCCAATCCCTTCTCTGCTGTTTTTATGTACTCGTGTTTAGCGCTCCCCGAGCCCCACTGACTACCTGTCTGTTTAGAAGCCTATAAACATAAATCAGACTTGTTAGGAGTCTTTTCCATAAATTCCTCAGTACATAAGAAAAAGCCACTTCAACAGATGGATGAAACTGCGTCAGGGCTTTTTTGTTCCTCTTGAAATGGATGAAATGAGTTTCTGTCCTGGCGCCGTTCGGGACATTATTGGTGCCATTAAAGCCCTGATGTAAATCTGTGCTAGTAAGCCCAGAGTCATAGCGCCAGCCTGTTGTTTTATGTCCACACCGCTTATGAATTACTGGATCAGATCGAGGGCCATAACCGATCCTGAAAGACATTGATTTATAATTTATACTACAAAGCCCAGAAGGCCGATTCCCTCTCCTCTGTTTTCTGTTAACAGACAGTAGCAAACAGTAAACACAGCTGTTCTGTCATTCAATAAAAGTCTTCAAATGCAGTGCTTAGGGGGTGTGAATCTCTCCCAATATGTATCACAATACATGGGCTTTGATTCGATTCAGGAAGGATATTTTTTGAATGATTCGGCACGATTCCTTCAATAGATTTTTCGTGAAAGACCAGAATCGTATTTTATTTTTTCCATTTTATGACACACGGAACAAGGAACACAATGATCTCAGAACTACTGACATGTAACTGTGTTTCTTACTGAGCCAAGACAGAAAACTTGAGGTCTAATGTATTAATAAACATTGTTAAAATAGTAAATATAAAGTCTCTCTCTCTGACACACTTTGCCAGTCGGGGGAAATTTGAAAGAAACAGAGACAAACCCTAACAAAATAATTATTACAATTTCAATTTGAATCGGATTTCAAGCAATACAGGTAAAAAAAAATGCTCCAGAAAATCTCCCACGCTATCTTTAAGCCACATCATTTGGACTTGAGAAGTAAGGTAACACAACAGTAACACAAAGATGAAGCAAATTTGTCTCTAATGAGAGCTGTGAGACACCGCGAGGAAGGAACAGCACAGCAGCTTCATCAAACCACTTAATATACATTTATATATATCGGTTTATGTGTTTGTATGTGTTACTTTTATAAATGATGACGGATTTGTATCGGTGTTAGTTTCTACTGTTCACTCCTGCTACTTGATCTGTATCACAGTTTTTTTTATCTTAAACCTAAACTGTGATTGTTATTCATCATAATACTTTATTTGTTTCCACTCTCTAGTCTTTTCGGTGGGAGGTTTGACCTTTGTTGTCCACCAGTGAAGAATCTCAGTCACCTCTGGCGCTCCCATTTGTCCCCTCACTGCACTTGAGTGGGAAAGATAATTACGCCTCAAATGAAGCTCCGCTCATTGTGTCGGCCGATATTTAAAGCGCTCTCTCTCTCTCTCTCTCTCTCTCTCTCACTGACTCCCTCGGAGTACAATGGTGAGGGTCAATGGATCCACGCTCACCTCTTATTTACAAGATTCATGTTAAACTAATGCAAAATCAATAGCTCAGCACCAGGGAGAAGTTAGGGCTCGACTAACAATCGCTGAGAGCTACTTAACGCTACAACTGCCACAGCTTTAGTGGGCCGTAAAGGAGAGGGATGGGCGTGGGCCGGCACTCAATAGTGCTGAAGACCGTGTGTCCAGACTGAACACAGGGTCAGCTGCACATTTGCTCCGTCCACCTACTGTAATGTCCTTAAATATTTTATAGCCACTCAGTGTGCAGTAATGTCCTGGCCACTGGGGGGCAACAGAAACCAGCTATAAACACAACATACACTGCTAACTTAAAGATCCAGTGTGTAACATTTGGGAGGGTTTATTGGCAGAGACTAAATATTCTATCAATCTGTGGCTATTCTACCAACAGCTGCTTCAATTTATTATGAAATTAGAATAATTTGGTTTTCCATTTTGGTTTTCGTTACCACAAAAATGAATAACGGCATCCCTTCTGGTGTGTTGAGGCCACCGTAGTTGCCTGACGCAATCTGCAGTCCCACCATTAGATGTCACTAATTGTTACACACTAGACCTTCAGTGTGTCCAAAACAAGTTGGAAATCACACATTCTGTTCCGGCTTGTCCATATCCGTGCACATGGATATTTAAAGTTATCAGCTGCTTGCTGCTGCTACACAATTGGCACTTCATTATGCATTTCTAGCACAGCTCAGCTTGACTCGGCTTGTTTTTTTGTTTTTTTTTATTGGTAACGTCTTGTTTCTGGTCTGTCCCACATCAGGAATAGTACCTGGTATCTGGTATTTGCTACCTGGTCTGGCGAGGTTCCAAGAGAGCTGAGCTGATACTAAAATCCGACAGTCACTGTTGTCAGTCATTAGCGTGACTTGACACAAGAATCAAACCGTTCAATGCCACGTTGATAAAAAGTCAAACATTTAGCACGGACACTTCTAAAATCTCAATATTGAACAAAGACGTCTGGTCTATTTTGCAACAGCTGTGCTATGACGACCCCGTCTACACTGAGGAGGTACTATGAAGTAGCCTAACGGAAAGTCATGAGCGTGACACTTGACACAGGAATCAAACTGTAGATGCAGTTAGAAAGATTTAAAAATCCTGAAAACATCCGTTTATAAAAGGACGTAACAGCAGTTTCGTGCAGCCGTGCTATGACGACCCCGTCCACATTAAGGAGGTATTATAGTAACGGAAAACAGTGGGACCAAACCGAGTGGAGTCAAGGAAACGGGAAAGCCTGGAGGCTGAACCTGAAAACTAAAGTTGGGGGTCATGAAGCCAAAAACCAGTACATTACATTTCACACACAATAATAACTATATACCATATAATTTCTTTAAATAAACATTAATATACACGTAATTTCTCATTTTCGAGTTGTCATCACGACGTGACTTTACGAGCCAGTGATGTTCAGTCGGTACACACTGCTGCCAAGCGGTGTTGCAGATTTACAGCGATTTCCATCTTTGTTACTGAATTTTCTCTCATAGGAAAGAAACTCTAAAATATATAAAAACATTGTCGTCTTCAGCACGTTTTTTTATGTCCGTATGAGAAAAGTTGAGAGATTCTGGGGCTTTGATGAAGGCCTCTGTGCTGTGATGAAGTTTAAAAGACTAATTTACTAAACATGATGATCCCTAAATTATGTCTCTTCATCATGTAAAACTCCCTTGACACAGCCGTATAATATCCCGTAGACCTATAGAGACACCTCCACCTTATTTCTTGGTTCCTTGCACTTTGAATAGATCAGCACTTAAAAATCTGCCTCAGTGGCTCTGCTCGGGGGCGTGTATCATTTGGCCCCAAAATTCACTTTTCCCCACCACTAAGCACTATCTGCCTCGCACCCCCGTGAACCCCGGCAAAGACCTTGCCATCTGTCAGTGTCGTTTGCTGCAAAGTGGCTGCGATTAATTGAAAAACAATGACCGGGCCAAGTGGGAGGGTCAAAGCAATATGCATCACAGCCTCGCCGGGTCGCCTCCTCATTTCCTCATTGTCGAAATGCTTTCTCCTGACATTAGCCGCTGATGTCGGGAACATGTTGTGTCTAATACACCTTAACATATATCACATGAGCATTCGGGTCTGGGCATGCACATGCACGGTATAAACAGGAAGTGGATTGTGCTGTTCAGCTGTTGGTTGGTTATGCTAACCGCCAAATGTGTGCACAAAGTAGCATTTCATGGAAAATGATCCTAGCATTTGTCACCAAAGAGAGAAGGAAATCAAAAACCTATATAAACCCAGATTATCAATTTTTTTATTTGGGTATTACCAACTTGAAACAATGGTGAAAAGTAGGATTTCTACCTTCAAATAATGTCTCGAGTTATGCACGTCTGTCATAGCCTACAGGCTAGAATGCATGCATTGGTACAGTGTAACCTCTGGTTTCTGGTCCGTGCCACAAAAATAGCTACAACATTGTACTTTATGGCATACGCCGGGTTTTCTTTTTCGTTTCCAATATCTGAAAACATAAAATAATGTAATCATATTTGTATAAAATGCTCAAACATAGGCTTCTGTACCTGGCCTGTTGTTTGTACATTGGAAATCGCGATTGTATCCCATGTGTCCAACACCAGGTTTCAGGTGTACCTTGACATGAAAACTAGTGTGGATGCAGCCTTTGTCTCTGCCCATGTAACACAGTGCTTATCAATGCTGGGCGAGATAACATGGAGTTAATCTTAGAACATGAGGTGTCTTCCATAACAAACCTCTGCACGAGTTATCAGTGATGGACACTGAAGCGCAGCACGGAGAATAATCAGCACACAGGAGGTTAACAGTGAATGTGAGCTCTCAGCAGGACATGATACGTGTTATTCTTAATCCCGAACGCGCTCTCAGCGCCTCAATCTCCAAGTTTTCAGCTCTCCTGCCTCCCGAGTGAATTTTTCCTTCGTGTGATGGGTTTTCCCTCCGCTGTGCAGCCTCAGCAGATCGAACTCTCCGGCACACATGCTTTCAAGCTTGACTGAGCAACTTCTCGCCCTCAGTAACCAGGTGAAGTGACCCTGTCTATATGCAGACTAACAGCTCGACACCGCTGGTTACAGCCACCCGGTCCATTTTGCTGACGATGTGATGTGGGCCGACGCATCAAAGCGACAGAGCGTCTCGATCACTGCCAGATGCGGAATGGCCATCTTTATGTCAGCCACAGGACTCAAGCATCCATCACTCGCTGATCGATGACTCATGATGGTGGACCAAGGTGAAGGAATATGCTCAGACTTGAAAACATGAAACTGATTTAAATCCTGGCAAACACAAAAAAAAAACTATTTAAAGCTGCAGTGCACAAGTTTCGTCGTCGCGGATGTTATTATTCTGCTTTCATTTAATATGCATTTTATGAATAGACAAGAGAATGTTGGTTGCAAAAGGAACAAGAAGTTTGAATGGAAGTCAATGGTAAAATGACTTCTTACTTGCATGATTTACATCATCACTAAACATTTTCCTGAGAGTTTATGGTCTCAGTTCATCGTTTCAGGTTTTTAATAGCGCACACGATGTCCGTCCATTTTGTAAAGTATGTTCCAATTTAGAGCAAAAATAGACAATGAAGCACTTATGAGTGGACACCAGTGCGATTGACAGCTGGTCTCATCCATTAGGTGCCTGGTGGTTGCCGGTGAGGTCAGTGAATCATGATCTGTTGACCCTGTTGCCTCTGTCTGTCTTGGTCTAGGTCTAACTGTATGTGACCTTGTAGTGTGTACTGTATGTGGCAGCGTCTAAAGTCCCAACATGTAACTATTAACTCCTAACCACCCGGTCCACATGGACGTGTGGATCAATACTGTACATAAAGTGCTGATCCCAAATGGAACGCAGACTGACACCACAGTTGCAGGGATGTTTTTCATGGAGGGGCATCTATTACAGCAGAACACCACGTCCTGGGGAAGAGGGAACACGTACAGAATGTGCACTGTACAAGTAAGGTGAAGAATTTAACTATGGGAAGAATTCTGTGCCACTAGGAAATGGGATTCTTTATATCGGAATGTAAACCAACTGCTCATAAAATCTGAATTTGAAAAATGACATTTGAAACTGAATGCCTTGCACTATAGCCAGTCAACTGTTTATGTGCTGAGTCAAGAGTCCATAAAACATCTGTAGTTCTGTGCTCGACTGATTTCGCCTTGACTTGAGAGAAGGGGAAGTGAGCAGTGAGAATGAATTAAAATACTTCAATAATAATTTCAATTTCAGTTACAAAATCATTTTTAACATCAATTCATCAAAATAGTTCAAGTTGAGTGATTCACATTCATATCATATTTCACTTCCTACTGATACAGAATTATTCCCTAGTATGTATAACCAATAAGATGTGGAATAACCACATCTTCAATGCTGTAAATCAAATTGTCATTTTCCATAAAAGCTGCGTCCCAGTAGCCAAGAGAAGAACACTGGAAAAACAAGGCATTTCAATATGAATAGGACTGTCTATCATCAAAAAGCACAACCTGAATTCCAATAGATCAAAGTTGACATCTGGATTAGTAAAATGGCCAATCTCTATGGCAATTCAGCGGACGGTCAACATGGTACCGTGTTTTATATCATGTTGCTGGTGTTTGGGCACGTCGCTCAAATCAATCTTCTATTTCGTTTCTAGAACGGAGCAAGTCACGGTGTTGTGAAAATGAGATAATTGGCAGTTCTGTAGACGTTCCGACAAGATCACAGCAGGTGGATGAGCCAATCGATAACTTATATTCTCCAAAATTAAATGTGAATCATGTCCATGAAAAACAATATCAGAGTCTCAGCATCGCCGCTGCCTTTAGAATAAATTACATTTGAGAGCAGTAAGTGACTCTCTCTTGTCTGTATATGATCTTTAAAATGCTTTTCTTCCTCCTGTTTTTACCTCTGTTCTCGCGGTGATGTCTTATCATATTATTATTTTATTAGGATGGGTTCTGCTATCTATCTATCTATCTATCTATCTATATATCTATCTATCTATCTATCTATCTATCCTGTTCCATTACCATGTAATCACTTCCTGTCATTTGTGGGTGGAGCATTAATAAGAGGGCTGATTGGAGGCAGGGTGTGTGGGAGTGGCTGAATTTTATTTGCATTTCTCCAAACTGGAAAAGCAGAACAGCAACGATTCCTATAGATGATTCCACATCGCAGCCCTCCAGTGTTAACTGGCCGTTGAGAATAACTTTTGATTGTGTTTGTGAACCAAACACATCCAGCATTTGCTGCCAGAGTGCAAATAAACAGCATCTCAGTGCTGTGATGTGTTGGTGATATAACTCTCCTCTCTACAGTAACAACCACAATTCAGTGGTTAGTATACAGAACGGTGAGGCGGAATAAAGGTGCATCAGTCTCACTCACATAAACCATTTATAGTTGTCATGTCTGTCTCATCAATATTTATTTAGTTCCCATATTTAAAGTGACAGTGAGTAGGATTTATTGGCATCTATTGGTGAAGTTGCGTATTGATGGTAATATGAAGGGCTCATTTTGCCATAAAATAAAGAGTTAATAAAGTCAGGTAATTATACACTCAAATATAATTTTGTAATTGGTTTTAGATATTTTCTTCAATCAAATGGAAATGATTTTACCTGAATCTTACACACTGGACTTTTAAGGCCATCTCTTATTTTGTGTCAGCTTTATTTTGAAGTTCACATCTTCTCTGGTTGCAAGTGTCTTCACTTTCTGCCCTCCTGTGTTTCCCGCCTCCTTGATTACCTGCACCTGCTCTAACGTGCTCCACCTGCGTTTAATTGGCTCCCCCTGACCTAGTATATCCATCTATATATATATACCTGCCCTTCTCTGGTGCTCTATCAGTTTTTCTTTGTTCTCTGTGTCAATCATTCTTGCACCGTTATTCCTCGTGGGTTTCGCCAGTGTGATAAGACCCACCTTTTGCCTGTTGACCACAATTGGGATGTTTTTTGGATACTTCTGCCTGTGCTTACTACATTAAACCTTCAACTTTTTATGAAACTGAGTTCAACCTGTTCTCGGTACTGACAGCAGTTGCATGTGTTAGGCCTGTTGGAGGAAGCGGATAAATCTGGCATGAGAACAGAGAGTGTTACTTTGGAAACTTATCTAAACTTTCAACTCATATCAGAGGGAAGTTTACTTCAGCACTTGCGACACTTAGAGTATAAATATACCACAGCCATTCACTCTCCCATGTCCCCGCTTTTTTTAAAAATACCTCTGGGAAACGCATTGAACAACATCTTCAACTTTCTCCATCGCCCATCACCGAAGGATTTTCCACTGTATTTCGCTCGCTGTATAATTAACATTAAAAATTATTCATCTGATACTCGTCAAATTGCCGACAACCAGTGGTTATGTCAGCCACTGCTCTATGAAAGATGGCAGAGGGTCTCAATTACCTCCGACTGAACAAAACCACTGTCTCCAGTGCTTGATGCATGGCCTAATACCGCATGATTTGATTATTCTGCACAAGCAAACACATGCAAATCGCACTCCGGTTTGAAGTTGTTCATTTCTAAGTATGTCTAATGGCATATCCTGCCTGGTATTCAGAGGGATACAAATATATATATTTTTTAATTTACAGATGGGGACATTTTATAAAAGGCTAGAAGAGAGTCCACTTACTTATTTTGTTTTTGTATTTCGTGTTTTACCTCCTTAATAAAACCAAAGCCAGACAAAATTTGCCTCGGAGGTAGTTTCTGCAAAGCAAAGGCAGATAAAACATGGGCCGACCTGGTTGTTCACTCTCCATCCAAGCCTTTGTTTTCCTCACTGTGTGGATGGCCATCTATCAACTTTACCAAGACACAAGGCAATGATTTTTGCTCGCATGAGTGAACACACAGCAAAGCAATATTTCACATGTTAGTGCTGGAAAAAAAAAACCCAGACCCCTCTCAGGGGATTTTTCTTACCGGAGTGATGTGGTGTTATACATCAAGAGTGATAGTCGTGGTTTGGTGATGGAGTTGCAGAGAGTCGGGTTAACTAACACCAGACTCTGCTAAAACCCTGATAATACTAACTGTTGGCCTCTGCTGCACTGTGTGTTTAACCATCCAGCCTCAAGGAGCCGTTAACATGGGGGTGATGGGGGGGAGGACAGGTTCAGGAATGAGCAAATCAGAGGGACAGTGTATGTGGAAAGGTTTGATAATAGCTGGCGGAGGCAAAGATTGTGGTGGTTATGGACACATCCTGAGAAGAGATACAGAGGCTCTTGGAAGAAGAATGCATGAGACGGTACATGGATGTGCTGAGAAAGGACATTAAAGTACTGTTAAGCAGCCATTAGTTGGAAGTCAGGTCATGTTTTAACCCTAACCCATACAAAAATAAACCATTTTATGGATTCTCATAGCCACCAACATTAGTTTTCTATGTAAATAGAAAGTAAGGTGTGTAGTGTGGCTTAATCATCTTTAAAGCATAACAGTTAAAGCTGTTATAGGGAATATATGATCAGTCAGAATGATGTGAATGTATTAGCAGGATTTAAAAGGATACAGCCTTTTGGAAATCAGGACATGAGACGTTCACCAGCACAGGGCAAAGAAGAGGGAGAGTAAGTAGTTTAAGTAAGTAGCCAATATCCATCTTGTTCCTGGCCCCATGATATCTCGCGTGACTTCTGGTGTGTCCTGTTGAAGGAGAATCCATGGAAACTGGATGATAATCACGAAGAGCGACTGTGAAATTTAACATGAGCGATAGCTCAAAATGGATATTATCCTACCTCCGCCTTTTTCCACGCAGTCAATTTTGCAGTGTGAAAGTAACACTAAAAGTGTCAAATTAACACCATTTCATGTTTAGACACAATTGGGATTTATGTTAAATTGAACTTTTATTGTTACTTTAACTCTGCCAAACTACTTTATTGAATAGATCACATACCGAAGTGTAAGGTGGACCCAGGGCCCTGTAGTACCCCACTTCACCATCAGGTGGCAGTACAATGCTGGACGCAGGGAATAGGATGCATTCCTACCAAAGAAGAAGAGAACTATGCTACAGCTGCCTCGGAGGTGTCTGGTTTATAGATAAAAAGGCTTGTCGGGCAGGGCAGTCAGGGTGTTAGCCGGTTCGTGGGTTGCCTGGTTGAGGCTTGGATGACTATCCTTGGCGACCACTTCTTCTGTTGCCGAAATATTTTTGCTGCTTAGTGAGCAGGGCTAATACTCCACCTATAGGTGCTCTTTGTGTGCGGTTCCAAAAAACTGCAAAACTCTACTTACACCACAGACACCCCCGGGCTGAAAACACAAGCTACACAAACTGTCTGAAGACATGGTTGTTTGCACATTGCTTCATTGTTCGCCAGTATCGTTAGCTTGTCAACAAATGCATGTGTTAACTTAATGCAACATTATGTTTTACAACAGTTGTAACAGACAATAAATGCAGGGGGACCCTGAGAGCAAATCCTGTTACTTTAAATTAGAGTTCTTAAACTTAATATCAGGATCTAATGAGTTATAAATGTGTCTTTTTTTTATTTATTTATAGACTTATTTTGCATCACAAATACGATTATTTAGTATATAAAAACATCCATCCATCATCTACCACTTTAACCTACACCGGAGGGTCGCGGGGGGGTGCTGTGCCAATCTTAGCTGACATAGGGCAATAGGCGTGGTTCGCCCTGGACAGTTCGCCAGTCCATCACAGGGCCACACACAAAGAGACAGACAACAATTCACTCTCACATTCACACCTATGGTGAATTTAGAAATGACCAATTTACCTAATCCCCAATATTGCATGTTTTTGGACTGTGAGAACCTGGAGAAAAGCCACACACACACACACACACACGGAGAACATATCAAAACAGACATTTTTATTTTGAAATTCAAAATTTTTGTCATTATGGAATGTTGTGATATCATTTTAAGCTTATTTTGCCTGCAGAGTTGTTTTTCCCCCTCAAAACGTTGGACTCCACTTCACTTCACTGACAAGATGCTGAATGACCCACAGGTCATTTGAGTTTGAGACCCCGGCTTTAGATACAAGTTAAGGGAAGACTTATCCGTCCTCATGTGGCCAACAGGAGACACGTCCATGATGCGTGTTAATGTCAGGAGTGAACAGTGCTACTTAACTCCACATGCGATCAGTTCACTGAGGATGGATGTTAATAGCAGGTCTTGGATGCAGACAGTCCAGCATGTGTGGTCTCTGTGCAGTGAATGTCAATCTCCCTTTAAAGTGACCAACACGCAGTGACACCTAGCAAAACGAGTCATTACACCCCAGCCATTAGCCTCTCCAGTGTGGGGCATCATTTTTCAGATCTCAACTTCTCTTCAAGGTCGTGGTCTACAGTCGGGCTATAATTCAACAATCATCTTAATTAAGGAGGCCAATGATCATTTGAAAGGAGTAATGAAGTATAGAAAATGCCTACGTCAGACCTTATTAGTGCCAAGCAGGACACTTTTAGAAGTGATGAGCCATTAGCCAGAAGGATACAACCAAATGAACCGCTAATTAGCATCTCAAAGGAAACTTAAATTGGTTAATAATTATTGTGATATCTCCAAAAAATAAATATTGTCACATCGCCTGTCATGCACCGAGCTAGTTGGTGGAAATGGTAACATTTTGGCATTAATCAGGTTGATAAGGAATCTCACTAATGTGCATGTAGATGAGCAACAATTATCCATTTTGTAAATATGTGTTAATGAACAAAATGTGTACTGATACATATTTTTGCCCCTCAAAAATAAGGAAAAAAACAAAACACCCAGCTCTTTGAAGTGTACGCTTTTGTGCATAAGTGAACAAAACTGCAAACTTCAGTTGTTTGGACTTTTCAAATTGCTTCCATTTAGCAGCCATTCGTTCCAGAGGCATGTCATTGTGTTGCTGTCATACACTCCCCTCTCCCTCCTGATGAAGCTGTGGATTCTGAGTCTTTATCTAATTTATGCATCTCGTGAACGTAGAAGTCTGAATTTATTTAGTGCTGGCCTAATGGCATTCATTAACCTTCGCGACAGTGAAACGTTTGATTGGAATATGGCGTTTCCCCCTTCAAAGGCATGTTTCATTCCCTTTGCAATTCGAATACCTCAAATAGGTCATTAAATGCTATTTGACTTCAATCGTCCATTTTATGTATGGTAATAACGATACCTCATCACGCTAAATGTGCACACACACAGACGCAGACGGTCCAAAGCAGGAAGTTACTTAGGTGATGACAGACAGTCACCAGGCTGGGTTTGAATATTAGGGCTTGATTAGACACAATGCATCTGGAGAAATAATTGTGTCTTATCATTAGGCTGATCTATGACTAATTATAGCTTGTAATTAATGAGCCCTGTGTTATGAGACTAATTATGTATTCTGAGTTGAAGTTTGCATGGTGTTAAAAATATTACAGCATTAAACTGAAAGAGCAGACTTTGGTGACTTAAAGGGAACGGAGCTCATCCGCTTTCTAACTTTTGCTGATGGATTTAAAGCGGAACTTTTGCCTTTTTCTCTATGGAGCCCTCCCACACTTTCGAAGTACATTTTTTATAACACCACCATAAACATCCATCCGTCTTTCACCTACCGCTTTATCTTCCCCCTCTCCTGGACATGTGAGTTTGTTTTCAATGCAACTGAGGAACACTCGTAAAAGGCCAGTCTGGGGTTTGCTCATGTGCGGCCCCATCATCATTTCCTCTTCATCGTTTCCTCTGACAATGGTATCTCTGCAATATATTATATCAAAAAAATGCTATAGCTGCCTTGATCTTATAGCCGGTAACTCGTGTGTGTTTGTAGTAGCATGAAGCAATTTCTGATTCAGATTACTTTGCGCTACCACACGGTATGGGGAGTGGAGACAGCCCCCAATCTCCCAGCAACAACACATTCAACCATCAGAATTACTCCAAAGCTATTCAATTAGGGTAAAAATCTTGCAGAGTTCTGCCCCTACAGTTGGCAAATGGTAGTGTTTGTTTCAATTGTTGAACTCTGAAGCAGGACTTCTTATGTACAAACAACCATCTCTTCAGACCAGGTACAGTAGCCTTCATGATAAATCATTTTATTTGCCAAGGTACTCATTTTGTATTTCTTGTTGTGGAATGGAACCAAAACCAAAAGTTCCATTCTGCCATGTTCATGCAGAAAGGCTCGAACCGGGGCTCGAACACAGGTGTGTATGTATGTGGCCCTCCAAACAATGCCAAGTTGTAACGAGTCATTTCTATATGTTTTTATTTTTAAATGAATAGATTAATTTTGCATCATAAATAAGTTTATTTATTGTTGCATATTAAAATAACCACTTATATTTTGACCATAGGTGTGAGAGGGTTCTTTGTCTCTATATGTGGCCCTGCGATGGACTGTCCAGTCCCGCCTATCGCCCTACGTCAGTTGAGACTGGCACAACAAATCCTCCTGTGGACGATATAGCTGTAGAAAATGGATGGATGGATTATTTGAAGGTGGAAATATTATATTTATCTCTGCTTTTATATGTGTTTTTATCAATTAAATAAAAAGAAAATAGGTAATATCAGTATTTCTACTTTGGCAACTGAATAAAAAAGAAGTAAAACTCAACCCCTTAGCACATTTAGCATCTCTCAGCTCATTGTTATGTTTTTCAGGGGCAGCAGCAAGCAAGAAAAAATATATATAATAAGACGAGTACTACAAATCATATGAATTTTCTCTGGAACTGTCACACGTAGAAATCAGAATTATTTGGGCAATCTTAAAACCGCAACAAACCCTACACCGTGAAGCGGATTGTTAAAATGTCTGTTTTTGTATGGTTTCCTGGGAGCCACATTAGCAGTTACCCTGGCAACAGCTACTCATACATGAAATTGTTTTTGATAAATAATTTAAGAACATGCCATTAATTTGCATTAGTACAATTAGGTGAAGTGAATATTTTCGTACTCAAACTTCATGAAACAGTTAAGTCGAATTATTCAGAGCATAGTGGATTAGAATTTATTAAAAGTGCCTTCAAATCTGTCATAATCATGTTGCATGACAACATTAAGGAAGGAAAACAAATTACAGGGCCAGCAAATTTACACAATACTAAACCAAAACAGTGTCATAAAGTATGTTTTTTTGACATTCAGATCACATGCCACATACAAAGATGAATAGATACAGACATCTGAGAACAAATGATCTTCAAGAAATGAAATGCATAAAATATTGCCAATATTGGTTTTGAAATGTGTTATCAGATATCAGCAAACATGCCAAGAACCCCTGATATGACTCTCCATTTATTGTTTTTTTCATGTTTATTGATTTTGGACAATAAAGAAAATCTATCTTACATATATACCAGTATCAGTTATCAGCACTAAAGATATATCAGCATATTGGCCCTAACAGATCTGTGGCATAAGTATTAGTCTGAATTATTCAGTCCATTGTTTAATGTAGGGATGAGCCAACACTGATACTTGGTATCAGTATTGGAAACTCACTGGATTGAATATCAGAATGTAAAATCTGATACAATCCAATGTAAAATGTAACATGTCGATAAAAGTCAGCTACAGAATTTTAGCTGAGTCATGCTGGGGCCTGTTTATTATTATTATAACTATTATTATTTTTACAAAAATAACAGTATCTGATAGCTCTAATATAGTAACAGACTGATATCGGAAGACACTCCAGTTTATGATATCGATATCAGTATCAGACACAAAGTGGTATTGTGCCACCCCTAGTTTAAAGTAGATTAAATAATAGTTGTGATAAAACATTTAAAATGCATAAAACAGAGCTGTCTTTAATAATGCACATACAGCAACACAAACAGTACAGTGTGTTTTACTGGCAGTCACAAACTCCAGTCCACTCTCGATTAAGCTTCTGACCAGTGTGACAAGGAAGTGTTTCCTTCAAAGGCGTTTTGGTCACAGAGTGATCCATGCAGCCTCCCAAGCGGCCGATCACCTCCCTCAAAGTTATCCAAAACGTTCCGGCTCTGTGTAATGATTTTTCCAGACAGCTGACTGGCCCAGTCCACTTGTGTCACTCCACAGATTTCACCTGATAATACGCTTAGACACAGTGGCCGATCACATTCACCTGACCTTGCTGCGCCGGGCTAACTGGGGAGAAGAGAGGAGGAAGAAAACGTTCGTGCTTATCTGTTCCATTCGCTGAAAGAGGAGAGATTCTCCAGCACTCACTCCCCCAGCAAGGCTCACATTGACTTTCAGCCTTTTGTTCCACTGGGGCCACAGATAGCATCAGTGTGGTCGCTGGAATCGTGCACACGCTCTCGAAATACAATTAGCCTTTATGAATTGAATAAACATGAGCAGTCTCTGAAGGGTGTGACTGATTTATCTGCCTTGTTTGGCACAATGTTGTCACATTTTTGTTGTTTAGTTGCACTAATTGCATTTGTCATCGAAGGCAGCCCAAATCAGGCAGTTGCAGCACTTAATGAGATGCTGATGAGAGATTCTGAAATTCGCTCAGTGCTGATTTTGGTGTCATTTTAGCAGAAAAAAAAAATTAGGATAATTTCCACTAATGCCACTTGTTAATGTAATTACTCTATAATTGCCTTATCAAGGTGTCACAGAGGAGTCAAGGCGAAAAATATCACCACCCCTCGGGGCCACTTTGTCACTCTCCATTTAGGTTTTGTTCCGTTAAATACACTACTGTGACAGACTGAGTGAGTAAAAGAGTTTGTGTGACATCTGTGAATATTATTCGCTCATATCCACAGGCAACACACATGGTGGCGCGGTAGCAGGAACCTGCGGCATATAAATAGAACAGCACTGTACAAAGCTGAGTGATAGTTGGCAACAAAATCTTTATACTTAGATTTCTAAAGGAGGCCCTGCATGATTTAATTCATCTCATTAAAAGTGATAGATGTTAAACAAGAGCAGCCTTTAGCATTTAAAACGATCACTGTAATCCATGGTGAAAAGATCGGAGAGGTTGCTAAACTTTGCGAGACACATAAAGTTGAGGTGTTTTTTAATTTTTTAAAATGCATGCGGCGACAACACATAATCGATGCGGGTGGTTGCAAGCCAGTCAGTCAGATGTGTGTGATGAAGTGTGGCTGTGCTGCGTCCCTCCCTCCTACGCGGTGGTGTAGTGTTTCACGCTGTTGCCTTGCAGCAAAAAATACCCAGTCAGAACAAGGGCCTTGGAGTTTGCATGTTGTCCCTGTGAGTGTGTGAGTGTTTTCGCTGGGTCCTCTACGTCCCTCCCACATGCTATGGGTTAACTGAACACTCTAAATTGACAATAGGTGTGAATCTGAGAGTGTCAGCTGGGATAGGCTCCAGTGACCCTTGACCCGTTTAAACCCCTAAACCGCTTCTTTTTGTGAGAGAAAATTCTAATCTTCAGTCAACTTTAAGTTTAATTACTCACATATTCTCCTTCAAGGGTCCCCCCCCCTACATACCAAGGTGTGCCAGGCATCTGTCCTGGATACACTAGATACAAGACTGACAAACTCTATGTATCAGACCTGGCACGCTGCTCTGCGACGATGCCTTTTCAGATGTCAGGCACTGTCTCAGTTCTCCTCGGATCTGAGCTGTCTGCAATAAAAGCTTTTCAACTTTCAACAGACGTTCCGTCATTGGTCGTCTCACCTGATAATCAAATCTCTGCAACACTTTTCAGGTGACAACCCATGCATATGGGTGTCTAGTAATGTTATTTGTTGATCCAGGTGCAAATCTTCCCAGTTTAGTGTGAAATATTGAAATTACACAGCTTACATATCTCCCGTCTCCCTTGTCAAAGAGCAGCTACTGCATTCAAATGTTCCTATTGGCTATTTAGTCCATGTTTGCATCACTGCTACACTCTTTTATCACTGTCTTGTCTAATCACCGTGGGGCTCATTGTCCCAGACTCCCCCCATTTTAGTGTGTGGGAATGAGCAAGAGGAATATCCACTCTATACACTGTGCTTGTGAGTGTTTTTTTTTGAAAACATTCAAATTTCATATGGCTGTGTGGAAAAATGACGTGCATATTTTTGCAGATATGTATTGTCTGCCTGATGGTCATGGTTGTAACACGGGAGTCCTTTGTGATTTAAAAGTACGTGGAGGGAGTGTGAACTGTGATCCAGGGAGGGCAGGGGGCAGCCGATCATTTTTTGGTGCAGACTTTATGACTCAGTGCAGGGCTTTCCTATCTGGCACTGACTGAGCTGCCATAGGTCGAGACTCTCTCCATGGCAGCTCGGTAGAAGGTTAACAACTGTTTTCGATCCACGCTGTTCTTCCTGATTAATCTCAGAAAGTGGAATCGCTGCTGTGCCTTCTTTACCGCAGCGATCATGTTGGCCGTCCGGGAGAGGAACAGGTGTAGCTTCTTGTTTCCTCTCGAAGTCCCAGGAAACACCACTCTGACAGTTGTCAGAACTCGTCCCTGTAGTCAGACTCAGTGGCGTTGTTTGCAAACTTGATGACGTGTTGGAGGGGTGGGTCATTGCACAGTCATACGTATACAGGAAATACAATGATGGGCTCAGCATACAGCCTTGTGGGACACCTGTAGTAAGTACAGTGGAGGAGGAGAGATGAGGACCAAGTTTGACAGTTGGTCAAAGAGGTTAGTGCGGACGTCTTCCCATCGTCCCTACAGCTGACCCTATTGGGGTGTTGACCCCCAGGGATTGTCCCTCTTCTTGCTGAATGGTCCATAATTGAAACCCTGGCATCCGACACAATAGTGGATTATTGAAGCACTGCCATTGGCATTTTGTCTACATGGAAATGGTATTTTGGGAGACTTGAAACTGTATTTTTTGAAAATGGGTCCCAGATTGGGAAAATCTCAAAACGCCGCCCTTTTTCTTTTCGTCATTGATTGATGGACATCAATAGAACGCGTCCTGTCCTCGGCAACTTCAGACACAGGAGTGTAGCCAAAAAGAAACGGAATCATAAATAATATATATTTCCACAGAATTTTACTTAAATGAACAATACAGATGAGTTATTGTTCCACACACAACCATCCTTGTCTGTGACTCTGTGTTGTCTGTAGTTGGGATTATGCCAGAAAGTCAAGACTCGATAGATTTGTCGCTTGTTGCTTTTTTGGAGAAATAAAAAGTCGCCAAATTGTCTTGGTCTTCTTCTGTATTGTTGGTGTAGCATTACAGCACCACTTGCAGGCCTGGCATATGTACTACAGCATTATGAGCATTTTGTTTTTGGGGGGTTTCTGTATGGATGAAGGCATTTCCTGAAAGAGAACAAAGAGAACCACTTTCCCTGTGGATAGAGCCTCAAACAAAGCTGAGGTTAACGAATAGTGAGGAACATTAGCAGACGTCTCAGCACCAGTTCGGCTTAGCATTTGAATTGGAATGCAGCCTTATCATTGTCATGATCGAGGGCAGCCATGATGCCGACATAAGCACATACATGAGAGTCGTGCAACCCACATTGTCATAATCACCTTCTGATTGTGGTCTCAACACACAATATGACTTCCTGAGTATGCTTTTTTTTTATTTTAGTAAGTTATGGTATTATTTATTTATTTATCATTCCATGCACAGTGAATGGATCTTTTTTTTTTTTCTAAATGTCAATAACCTGCTGTGCACAGCAACAATGTACAATCACTCACAACACAATGACTATGTACACTATTATCAAGTGACCCTGTACATGAGCTGTTATTCAGGTGTCTCAGGTTGCCTGATTAGTCTTTATTCTTACTGATGTAATAAAGCAGGTGCACTTACCCTCTTTTTTATTTTTTGGTGCTTATTTATTTCACATTATTGTAATTTCTAAATGTCAGTTGTTGTTTATATACACATTTACATTTTGTGCAGCACTTTGGTCAACTGACGTTGTTTTTTAAATGTAAATGGTAAATGTATATGCATATATACATATGTATATATATATATATGTATATATATATACATATATATATATATATATACGTGTGTACACATATACAGTATGTTGGTCCAGCTTTACTCTCACTTTATGTACAAGTGGATTATGCTGGATTGCTCAGAGCAATATAACGGCACAAATAATCCTCTTTTCAATATAGTTTATTTTAAAATTAATTCAATTAACAATAAACATATGTCAGTGGGCCTTACACACACACAGGGAGATATTGTTAATGGGAGTGTCAAATCAGAAAAGGTCTCTTTGCTGTTCGAAATTAGCAGTTCTTTATTTATCCAGCCTTGAGACCTAAGTACGTAAAAACAATCCACATTCATAAAGCTTTAAAATAAAAAACAAATATGGAAAAACAACAACAACAGTGTTTCGTGTGGGGTGGAAGCCTAATTAATGTCCCTGGTAAAACCTGTGTTTGTCCGAGTGCAAGGGAAGCATTGCTTCCTCTAAATAAATGGTCAAATATTGACTCTAGTATTTGCATTTCATTATTAAAATTGCACCAGATTCAGAGTCAGCTGTTCATCACAGTTCGTCTGACGTGGTTTTCTCTTCATACGTTCCCGTAGCAGCACAGCGCATTCCGAACCAAATGCCAATAATCACAAAGCTGACTTTTGCACCGCACACACACACACATGCATTCTGTTTACTGTTGTGTCTGGCTCTATATCTAAAAGGATGAGATGCCGCTCTGAAGTGTTTGTGTCTGGTTTTGTTCTTCCCAAACTTTCTGGAACTCTCTTTTTTTCCAACATCTTCTGTTGTCATGTTGCAAAGTCACAGGACCGTTTTGATTTCACCCATCCAGCCGCCGCTGGACGCTGACAATAACCACGACAGAACCGCTTGTCACAGTTTGTGCCATGAGGCTGGATGTTGCCCTTGGACCTGTCTATCCTATTTTCACAAGAGCAAAGCCCGTCTGTCATCACGCGTTACAGTGAATGATGGCTTTTCTGTTTTGTTTTTTTTTCCAACTTAAAGGTCTTCTTCGTGTGACTGGACTAAACAAGGGGCGTGTTTGACGCCCGTTTATGCAGCCTATCCCTTATTTATAAATAACCAAAACCGCTCCCTAATGGAGTAATTTACACACACCCTACTACAGCCATTGACAGGACTCTTTCCTCTAGCAAATGTCTGGCATTTAGCAAATCGATGACATGAGTTATGAAGAGGAGCCGGGGCCTCACTGTGTCTCCATTCTTCTCAATAACAAAAGAGGAAGTGCCTTAAAAACTAGCATTGATGGGTTGTTGGAAGTTGCAGTCAATGAGCGCTCAGAGTTTAAAATTAAAAGGCTCTTAGGGTGAAAATTGTTCTCTCTGGTCATCCGTCATGTTGTTAGGGGTCTTTTTCATGGTGATTAATTAGAAAGTAAAAGGGTAAAAAGGAGTAGGGGGGGTCAGAAATCCAGTTGTTGTAAAATCCCGGCGTACTTATCCCTCCCAGTTGTGAGTTAATGGCACCAGCTTTTACCTTGACTAAGTGTTATTGCTGCAGTCCATAATTTCATCTTGAAAACGGGCGAGGGAGTGGATCTTCCGTGTAGTAATTGAGTATTGATTTGAAAATAAACAGCAGCAAAACTCCCACCCGACTGACAGACCCATCTTTTGGATGGAGCCGACAATAAATGGGCTCCTGGTTGGGAGGGAAAGTTATGGATCAGGACGATACAGTCAAGCGCGCCTTCTCCCCCCGCGATCTCTCTTCCAATACATATTGGATTTTAGATAACCCATTTACAAGGCCCGTCATCTAAAGCCTATAGTTCTCAGCAGGAAGATGATAAGTTAAAGCCTGGACTCTGCTCACAGCTCCGCTGCTTATACGCCCAGAAGTACAGTATGTATCATGCAGGAAACATGTATTTGGGTGCAAAACCAGGCTGGAGCAGCCACCTGCCTGAGAATGAATCGAGATTCCGAGGCGGTGTTAAGCAAATGTTTGATGTCTAACATAATGTATGCTCTCACATCTGTCTCGCCGTGGGCACATCCTTTATCTGAGAGAGTGGTAGTAGTTCAACAGCTCAGTGAATCGACATAATACGAGGAGTCTAACACTTATGTCAGGCTGGCCGTTAACCTCTGCGTAATCACTGTTGAACTGTGTTCACACGCCCAACATCCCACCCACACCCCCCAACCCCCCGGGGAGCCCTGGCTCGGCGCTAATGATATACAAATGTGCTATTCGTTTTCATTAGCCACCACTTCACTTTTGATTCAGGGGAAACAGTGGAGAGGGGGAGGAGTCTGGGGTGGTGGGGGGCTTGGTTGAGTGTACATAGAGGAGTAACGCGCCGCTCTGCCAAATGACCTCTAGGTTGGTGTCGGGCTGCAGAGCAGATGAACAGAGAGATACGAGCGTCACTTCATTCCACCGGCTGCCCTCAGAGAGCTGGAGGTGATGTCAGAGCGCGGCCGTGCCGCTGTGCCGTCGTGTTGTCATTCACACCTGCTTAATGACTCATTATCATTCACATGCTAATGCTCCATTTGTTATCGGCGTGACCCCGTATCAGGAGCATTATGAACCCGTTATCTATATTTATCTTGTCAATTATTGATTGCTTTTTCCCGCCACACGTCATCATTAATTTGACATGCTGTGTCAAGCTCACTGTTAATCATATTTAAACAGATATGGGGGAGATAAAAATCAATTTTCCATTATCCTTGAGTTGTTTTTTTTTTCCATATCCATCCGGCACTGCCAAGGGGACTTGAGAGATCGGCTATGCATGACTGAGCTGATCCAAAACCCTGCAGAGTAAATAATCATCTAATTTGAGTTTTAATGGCTAAGCCGTCAAAAACTGGAAGTGGGTTCTTGAGTTCTTCTCATTTTATAATATAATGTCATTTTCAGATGTTTTACCGAGCTGCTGTTGTGTTTATTTTCTTTGGTTTTCCTTTTTTTTTAAATTTCTTTAACAGCGCAGCCTTGTGTCCATGTTATCTCTTCTATCACCATGTGCTCCCTCTGGTTTTATGATATAGAATATTACCGAATGCACGTAAAACCTGAATAAAAATATTTATCTACAATTATATTTATATATTACATATTTTTCGGGGGGAAAAAAGGAACAAAAACAAGCGTTCCTCTACTGCAGGTCAGAAAGACAAGAGGCCTAAAGAGCAATTACCAAGTAGAAGGTAATGGTGCGAGGTGCTGGAGGATACAAATGGCTGAGGAAGGGCACTTCACCCAGATAATGGGGTTGAAGGATTCTGGCGTGGCGAGATTCATGTCCAGACAAGGCTCCTCTGATGCAGTGACATTGGAGAGCCCATAAAAGCCATAGTATAAAATACAGAGGCGTTACCTTGAGCTAATAGGATCCCTGGCTTTTTGAAGGCAGAAATAGCAGAGCCGGACGTGGGAGACACAGAAACACTAATTGGATTCACCTACCCGGGGTTCAATAAACGAACATGAGCAGATCCATCAGAGGGGACGGGGTTTACTTTAAGAGCTCGCTGAGTTTAAGAGCCATGAAACAATGGTGGGAGTAGCACTGAGTTTTGCTTTCAACTAGTAAAAAGTTACCCAGCACAAGAGCCATTACAGTTTTTATACTTATATATGTGTGTGTTCCATTTTGTCCATTTATGCTTTGATTGATAAACTGTAATAGTTATTTGGTTATTGATTGATTCTATAAAATATGCATGCATATACAGTAGTTTTAGTTCTAATGTATTTATTTTGTGTTTCTATTTCACTATTAACTATTAACTATTTACATGATTCAAAGGTATGAGTCCAGGTCAAAATATGAAAAAAGAAAGAAAAAATAATTGTCTTGCTTTCACTAGTTAGACACAATCTAAAATCTGTCTCAACTAATATTTTTACTTTAATCAGACATTTGATTCATTGCTAAAATTAAAATATTTATTAATATAACTAGAAGGTCTGGTGTGTAACATGGCAGAAATGATATATACTATCCATCGATATATATAATTGCTTTTAAAATAAAGATTGTTTTAATTGCTTTTAGATAAAGCTTTTTATATGTACTGAAGGCAAGGACCTTGCTTTAGGGAGGCCGCCATGTTTCCATAGTAACCCAGACAAGCCAGGCCTTTCTGGCATGTGAAGGCCAATGTCGTTCAGCTGGTTCAGTTTGTTACAATCTGCAATTAGATGTCACAAATTCTTACACACTGTACATTAAAATTAAGTCCACATTTTCACTAATTTCAATCATTTCTTTAACTATTCACATCTTTACACTTGAGAATTGGTGTCCTTCGGTGTAAAGTCTTCATGACAATCATGTAAACCTTTATTCCAACCCTTTCTCTGCTCCTGGAAAGAAAAAAAAAAAAAGATTTATTCCACACACGCGGGATTGAGGTTTGATTCTCATCGTCTGTATCCAGCCAGACACTATTTAGGGATGCTGTAAGAAAAGCTCTTCAGACGGACTAATCTTTGGCCCGCTGACAGCTGTGTCCTCTTCCAAAATGAACACAAATTCCCTCAGACCTGCCTCTCCTCCGGCTCAGATCAATATGGCTGTGATAAGGCAGGGCATCTTCCAGGAGCTGCGGGGCATGAGGAAGGGCTTTGACATATCATGATCGGGGCTTTAATTACTTGGGACATGCCGCTAACTCTGGTGCATGTTTAAACGTGGCTATTTGGTGGACGTGTGTGTTTTGTACATGCGAGACTGCGTGTTCCTGCGAGCGGTTATCAATGTGATTGATTTCAGGACACGGACATTTAGTGTACTAAGCAAGGCTTGTGCACTGGGGTGTACATAGGCAGCCATGGGTTTTTTTTTGGGGGGGGTTTCTTTTAATGAAGAATTGCTTCTATTACATTGCAGGTGGATGCTATTGTCATTCAGGATTCTATACATTGAATCTATACAATGTTAAGAAAACATCTAGATGCTCAAAAATAGTATCTGTAATGTAGACTCATGTCAAGATTATTACCCTCATTTAAGAGTTACTGTGATGGTTAAATGACTTGTTGCGGGGAGATTGAGGGCTGTCTATACTTCCCCCTACTGTATGTTAGTGGAAAACCAGCCTTGCAGGTTCAGGGCAATCATCCTGTCAATCATCCATAAAGCAACACAATGTAGTTTTGACCTTCGACTAATGTGTCGAGGATCACATCAACTCAAAGCCTGAGTGGGTCTGCATCACCTGCATTGACACTTCAGGTGTCCAGGACATCCATCATGGAGACATGAAGATAGATTTAATTACCATCTTTAGCTGGACCATTTTTAAATAAATAATTAGGCCAAATTGAAGAATCACATCTGCATAATAAAATTCAACGCAAACATGTTGTCATTTGGTGCTTAGAGCACAAAGAATATAAACATGCTTGGTTGTTTTTTGCTTAAAGTGATTGTATTTACTCACTTTATAATGTTTGCTGTTGTCCTTCCCTTTAAATTGACCAACTAAACATAGCCATTTCTTTTAGATTCTACATACATACAGTTCTTTTCTGCACACGCTTGTGTCCCCAGCACTGGAATGACAACTGAACGACACAAGTGGGAGGAAACCTGTTGTTCCCTCTGAGCCCACAGGCCCTCACATAAATAGCTTTTAACATGGGGGATCGATATTGTTAAGTTGTGTTTAAATAGATTATTATGTCGAGAATTAGCCACCCCAGGGTCCAACACATGTTCTCAGAATAATCAAACTGGAGTTGCTCTCCTCTCAGATGTTGTTTGCAGGTATTTTTTAATATTTAAAGGTAAATCATACAGTTCAAGAACAAGCTGATCCAGGTATTTATTGGACTTCTGCCTCAAATCCTGAAATATGACCAGAAAAGAATGGATTTGTTTTTCTTTGACATTGTTTTTTTCCTCCTTTGGTCGGGTTTAACCTGTTACAATCTTATGTACATGATCCAATTTACTCTCTTGTTCCGAGTCAGGTTTTTTTCTTCTCTCTTGTTCAATAAGTTGTCCCTCAAGGGTGTGTTTTAGGCCCATTTGTGTTTATTCTCTTCTCCATCATTTGGACATTTAATTGCAGTAACTGTGGTTTGCTCATCACCATTATTGTCATCATACTCATAATCATTGTAATCATCAGCATCATCATCATTCATTCACTTGACTGCATGCCGCAGCTGACAACATTATCTTTTGATACTCCATAAAAAATGAAATTATAGTCACATCAAAGTCTATTGTCACTGCTCAGGGATAAAATACAGACATGCTTGACATCTGATTATTTTGACTTAAGATATATCGTCTAAGACAGTATCGTGATAGCTCTATGACCAGCCGATACGATACTCTGGAACTACTTGATTCTTACTTTATTAAAATACCTTTATTACAGTAGCTGGTGTTTAACCAAGGAGGCAGTATATATGCCAATTTCTATTTTTAAGATTTGCACCTGCATGGATCAACAATTAACTGGTTTTCACCCCCCGAAAAAGAGATTTAGGGGTTTAGTTCCTACTGTTCTGTAATTATTATTATTTTTTTTTTTTAAATTGGCACAGAAGACAAAACAATCAAAGCCTTTTGACCTCATTAGAAATGATTGTCTGTGCAGTCAAGGACCCAAGAACCAGACACATATTTTTACTCCTCATAAAAAAAAGAAGAAGCTTTAAATCATGTGACATATTTTGTTGCTGTTGTTCTGAAAGTGTGATTTCACCGGCGCTTCCTCTCCGCCAACACATCTTTACTTATCACTTCACACAGGTTGTTTTCACTGGAGCCCGTTGTGCTTTGTTTTGCCAATAGACCCTGCGTAGAACACCGCTCCATTCTTTCAAAAAAAAAAGAAAGAAGCTAAACTTGTTTTACAAGGTTAATCCATTTCCGACGGCCCCGCTTGTTCTTCCAGCATAATAGGACCCCTAGTCCCTTTCATTTCTGGCTGCGAGTGTGCGTGTTAAAGCAAGAGAGTCTACCCAGCAGCCTTTGCCAAATCCATTTGACTTCACACAGAAGTTCATTTATTACTTCTTTCATGGGCCCTTTTATAATGTATGCTTATACAGATCCTAATGGAGATGTAAGGTAATGTGATTCAGCTTTCCTGAAAAGCTAATTCATCTTTCTAACTTTTATGTTTCAAAGACAACATGCTCCGATTGGGTCTGATATTTTATTCACATGAAACATTCGGTTTAATTAACAAAATGTGATTTTTTCATGCTTCCCCCGTATTCCAAATAGGGCTGTGTATTGTTCAGAAACTGCTGATATGATACATATCTGGACTTGATGGTCTATATATAAGAATGTTTTTGAAGACGTTGGTCTGTGATGGAAGGATTTGAATTTCTGTGCTGAAGAATGTATTAGAAGACAAAGAAGTGGAGTGGAACACACTGTAAGCAAGGTCAGGTTTTCCCCAAAAATAGTCAATTTTAAAAATAGTGGACGAAGGGAAAGAGAGACAAATATACAACCACTGTCATCAAAATACACCGGTCATTGAATTAATACAGCATCATGCTATGAAATATTGCAATATTTAAATGTGCTGACATATGATGAAATGAAGTTGTTTTTCATACATTCTAAAAAGCATTTTGATTATATACCAATGTTTATCCGTAATATTTTGCAATCTGATCAAATCATCCTCAAATAGACCAAAAATAGCCTCCAATTTCACGTGTGCTCCAAGTGGGATGAGAAGTGGTTCATAGAGGAGAGTTTGGTGTGTTGATAAGTGGCAGATAGAGGTTTTACACTTGGCCGGAGCATATCGGTAATAGCTCCTGGAGCACAAGTGTATTGACTCCAGTGGAGGAGTGAAACGAGGAAGCATTTCTGTGTGTCGTTTGATGACGGTGACGCCCAGAAATGGAAGAGTGCAGGTCTACAGGGAAGAGTATCTGCCATAGAACAGATGTCCCGGTCACAGAGGCTGAGGGTAAAATCACAACTCCCGTTATTTTTTTTTTCCTTTTTTCCTTCCAGGAAAGTGGAAAATGAGTGAGTGGAGTGGTGCGTTGCTAAATTTACTCAAGTTTACAGTGTGTAAACTGCACAGATGGACTGTCCTTATATGTGTTTCATTTATTTTGTGTATATATATATATATGGTGGTAACTCAGTGGAATCAGAATAGACTGTACAAAAATATCAATTTTTAAACCTTTGATTTTTATTTCTTTGTGCCTGGTTTTCTATTCCTTCTTTTATTTTGTAGTATTTCCTGTTGTGTACCTTCTTCCTGTCCTGGTTTCCCTCTTGATTGTCTGCCCCACCCTTATGTGATTCACCTGTGTCGTTTTAGTTTCCTCCCAGTCTTCCGAGTAAAGTTTTCTGTGTGTCAAGATATTTTTCTCCTCCTCCTTCTTCCTTTGGATTTTTTTCGTGTTTTTTATTATTAAAGACTCTTGCAAAATTTTTAAAACCTGCCTCTTTGGTCTTTAATTTTTGTAATAACAGTTGCAGCTGTTGGCTCTTATTGGTCGTCCACTAAGCATGCTCATCCCCAAAAGCTTAAAGAGTCTACAAAGGAACTACAAATCTCTCTTGAGTTCTCTTAAAATCAATTGAAAATGATGTTATTATTTGGTGTTATTAGAATTTGTTCTCCCTTTTTGGCATCAGTTCAGTTGAAATAAACATTTATTTACCTTTTATATCTGGTTTTATGTTACTTCCATTTCCCCACTTGAGCATGGGTGGTAGCAGTCCATCAACAGAAATTGAACATTATTTTTTAAATTATGTTTGATTAGTCTGTTGTTGGATCAAAAACAAACTCTTGTATTTTGTTCCCATAGAGTGAGCCTTTTATTACACGTGGAGAGCACATTCTCTTCCACAAGGTTCATTATGTTTTACTACCATGTCGGTACAGAAGCCCAGAATGGACAAATCAAACACTGGCTCTACAGAGGGCTTTTCAGTTTTATGCTGTCAGAGGGCCACCATATTTTCTCATCCATGGATAGAGAGTGTGAGGCAAGTGGTATTTAGTTTACCTCTAGATGCCACTTAATCCAACATACTGGTCCTTTAATATTAAACCATTGTGATAAGGTCTGGAGCCTTTCCTCAAGCACTGATCTGCAGATTATTGTTGGAATCAATCAAGTTTTAAAGTCATCTCCGGTGCTAATTTGATGCGTGTGTCTCATCAGCTCAAAGCAAACTACAGGTGTTAAAGAAGTAGTCTGACATTTTTGGAAATGCCAGACTGATACCACTCAAATGGCTGCACAATTAAAACAATAAGCTTCAGTAAACAACAGTGCTTGGAATAAAAACTAAATCAATACAATGAACAAAATGCCCAGCAAAGTTTTATTATTCCCATTGATCTAGCATATTGAAAAAAAAAAATCTAATTTTCTCTCCTTTGTCTATAACCTGGATCACTTAAAAGGTTGTGTGAAGATTTCAATAATCCCTTTTAAAGCTTCTAACGGTTTAACACGTCTAAATCAGTTCATTAAAACTTCCTTTTTTTTCTCCTCACCACAAAACTGCAAACATTACAGTCAGCACTTAATTTTGGGGCCTTAAGCACACAGTCCAGAAGTGCAGCCATTTGCACTTTTTATAAGCCTCATCCCCACCTAGTTATTCTAAGATCTGCTGCTAAAGTTGTCTCTCATTCCCTTTCCCTAAGCTTAAGCCGTCAGCCCAGTAATACAGCTTGAAGAGCACATCTCCGACCAAGTTATTTATTTTATATATGTGACTTTGGTTCAGGCAGCTACACTGTCATGGTGCAGCACATTATGAGACGAGACTCCCAAATGTTTGCGTTACTTCACTCCTCTTAAGTCTCCGTGGCATAGCTTATCTGGGAAGCGCTGCGTTTGATGCAGCCAAGGTCCTTTAGATAAGTTCAAAATGCAGCCACTGAAGGGTTTAATGTATTTGCACACACGCTTTGTTTGTCTGTATATGAACATTTTGAATACTTCCTCAAAAGCAAAGCGACTTGAAACATGAAATGCTGTGGCATTGATAAGTCCCTCAGTATGTTTCCATGCACAGTTAAGCTGAGCTTCAACTCTGCCTTTTATTTCTCAAACTATTGTTCCATTCATTTATTTACGTCTTCACCTCCGCTAGGCTACTTGGCGCACGTTAGCGTTAAGCTAGCTGTTAGCATATCAATCACATTAATCTACCGTATCTTCAAAATAGTAATTCTCAAAGCATACAGTTTGTCTCCTTGTCACCCTAGTTGTCTTCTTTTTCTGTGTACCAGCCTTTATTATTTTCCGGGTTAAAGTCTGGGGGTGGGAAATGATGCTAGCCATTGTTGGCCATTAGCTACTAGCCGATAGCAACACTCTACATCGTATCTTGCACACACAAACGACATAGCAACATGTCCACAGTTAAGAATTAGACTACTATGTGTAAGACTGATTTATTGGGAAACAAATAACAAGTGCTGTTCATGGTAACAAGTTAGATCCATTTTTTTCTAATGTGAACACAAAATACCATTTTTTTTGTTACTTGTAAAGCTACATCTTCCGTCTCTCCGGATCTACTCCATTGTTGTTGTTGTCACGCCTTAAGTGATGCAGAATACACTTCTGAAATCCTATGTGAGCGAATGAGACATTCAGATAGAAATGGATCTGTAAAAATCTGATCCAATCGCATTTTAAACTACCTCCATATGTGCTTTGAATGAGCTTTGGATCTCACGTGTTTTTTAGCTGTGCAGACTGCCATAAAATTAAGCAAGATACAATCTGGATATGCGTAAAAATCAGATTTGGGCTGCAGTCTAAACAAAGCCTTTGTCTCAAGTGGAGTTTATTTATTATTTTTTTATAATCTATGGAAATGTTATAATCTCTCTTAAGCCACAATTTCCAAGCTTTATCTTCCTCTAACATGATGAAATGGAGAGCTTGTAGTGTGTGGTCAGGCCTGCAGACAATTGTGTTTCTGTGTTTCACATCTCATGCTGTTTCTCCCCACTGTCACCAACCGGTGAGGTGATATTTGGGTAACGGCAAACTGCGAGGTGGAGCATTATATTCCACCAGTGCGCCTGCAGTCAGCAAAGGGGAGGGACATCCTGATGTGTCAGCTGGCATCACATCATGTTGGGCTCCCAGCAACGCAAGGGTCTCCGGCCGAATGAGTTTATGCAATAGTCAGTATGGAAAAAACAACGTCCTCAGTCAGATGCAGTCTGTGCACTTAGACATAATGGCAGCTGCATGTGTGTCTCAAAGTGTATTCAAGCACAGAAAAACTAAAATGCTCACACAAAAAATCTAAATGCCTCTCCTATATGAATGACTAAATCAATAACTGTAATTTGATGATTGCCATAAACCCTTAGCATATATTTCTAGGCACATTTTAAATAACACTCTCACTCTGAGTTTTAAAGTCATATAAAACTTCCTTTACCCCATACTGTTTATAGTCTTTATTATTAAAATAATTCCAGATCTTCTAGCACTGGCTCTGTACTCAGAGTTTATATATATTTTTTTATCTAAAATCACTGGAATTATTTTTTTATATTATACACCTTATATACACCTTTCCGAAGATTTATTTAATCTCTAATTAAAAAGGGTTAATCACAGATAAAAACAATACAAATACTTTCATCCCTGTAGGTTTTGTGGATTTCCTGTTTTATTTTGACACATCCTGTTTTGTATGTATATACTCAACTCTTGTTCTTGTTCTATGTCACTTTGCCCCGCCCTAATTAGCTTCACCTGTGTCCATTTGTGTCTTCCTTCCTAGTATGACATGACATGGGTTTGATGAAATGCCATGTTGGCAGCCTAAGATGCAAAATTAACTCGATCTGTGCCAGATTCAACCTATCCGAGTTCACTGTGCACTTTAAGTCCAAGAAGATTTACCAAAATATCTCAAATTGTTGAGCGCGGCGTGATTTTTACGAGTTTGGAAAGAGCCAGAGAGGACTTGATTCTAAACCTGCAGTGTCCTGACATCTTCAACTTCCTGATTAACTTCCATTCATCTTATTCCGGAGAGTTCACAAGAGCCTGGAGGGAAACAAATGGACGCAATCTGGCTTTCAGACCCTGGAGTCTGCCGGCTAAATTGTCACTGGAAGGGTAAGTGTCACATTAGCATAGTGTAGCATGGTGTTAGCATTAGCAATTGCTGTGCAGATTATTGAGTCAGGCTAGATTAACAGCAAAACAGTATTTCTGGTGAACAGCATTGTTTTCCTGCCAGAGGGCATTACCTTTGTTGTGTGACGTCAGCTACCGGAGCTGACGCTTTACTGACCCTTTGTTTTCTGTCAGATTGTCTGTATTCCTTTTGCTGTTTAGCTTCTCGCATCCTGTGTTCTTCCATGGCTCCCAATAATTTATTATTTCGTTTAAAACTACTGATATTTTTTTGGGTGCATTTGGGTGCAACATGGCAACCGTGACAGGCTGTGTACATATTCAACAGAACATGTGACAGGTTGCATGTGCAGGCTTTATTCCTACATTCCCTAAATTAACATTATTTCCACTTTAATATGACCTGGCTGTCAGCAGTTGAACCTAGTTTGAGGTTGGAGAGCTGGATAGCTTCACACAGTACAGGTATTACTGTAGCTGCTGTGACTCGCAGTCTTTCCTTTTGTATCCTTGGCAATATGATGATGTATTTAAGCCATCATGCTGTGCTAATGCAGCCCTGCCCACTGCTGCATTACTCACCTGTGAACTCGGTCATAATGGGCACAATCAGCACACAGGCTTTTTCTGCTGCTCCTGCTGCTCTTACTGTGCATCAAGTATTTCATCAGCGGCCTCCTCTGGTGTCACTCGCTAGTCTCTGCTGTGCAGGGATCACACTGATGAGAATAGAGATGTTTTGGCTGATGAATAACATGAATTTAGAAGATATGTGTCCATAACATATTGGAGATTGTTCAGCAGACAGTTGTACTATGTTTGTTTTTTTTAAACGTAGAACGGACAAATTCTGTGTCTTTAGAAGCTCCTGTTTGTAAGGAGAAAGGTACTTTTGTCAGATGCTGGTGGGTCGAGTTGGTTCAATTGTATTGTGAGAATAAAAATAATCTGCCAATGGAAGGCAACATTGTTTGGCTTGAATATTTAAAACTAGCTTGTAAATGTACAGACTGTAATGTGGCTTATAAGGAGGGAAAATGGTAACAATTTAAAAAAGCTTTATGTATTACAAGCAAATAAGTTCTGTCATGTTGACTTTAAATGACTATTACTTCAAATTTCTGGTATTTACAATCCAATTCTGTATTTAACATAACACACACCATTAGTGAACACACAGTTGGAATTTTAATCATCATTTTACCTAATTTCTGGTATTTGAAGCGTACAGTAAACTATAATATATATTTTAAGACAACATTTGATGTTTTTCCTAGTGCAGAACTTGTTTTTCAAGATCATTTTTCTCTGAAGGTATAAACAAGAGCAATTTCTCAGAAACAATGTTCATTTTACTTTCTTGAAAATCAACATTTGTAGTGCAGATACCGTTATTGTTTTGATACAACATAATGTAGTTCCTTTGTGCCATAAATGGGGTGGTGCCTGTAGCAAAGAGAAAAACAAATTTTTATTCAAGCGTGTAGTGAAAGTGTAATTTTTTCTTTCATCATCACACTGTAAAAGTATTTAACATCAATACTGAAAGTGTAGTCAATTTTAGCTTTAAATAAAGATTTCTCACTTAAATATTTTATATTAAAATGTAAAATATCGGTATTTCATGCTAATCAGTATTAGTCAAAATGTTATTCCCATTGTAATTAATTCCACGTCAGTTTACCTGGTGGAAATTGTCCGAATCCAACATTTCTTTCTCTTCTCTCTTTTTAAAGCAGCCTACATAACATCATGCTAAATATTTATTCATGAACAAGAATCTGCCACTGGACAAAATGCTGATTCATGTTACAACACACACAGAAGTAGCTCACAGAACAGGGGAAACGAATAATTGCTGAACACTTTCAAACAAAAATGACCTTTGAGAGTAATTTGTTTGTAAATGTTACCTTTCATTTCATATTTACAACCATCATTAAACTGTTTATTCATCAAACACTTCCTAATTTTTGATCGCACTCCACTGTGCGTTTGTTTCTCGCGTGTCCTTCGTACAAAAGGCACTAATTAAAGATCTTTCGATACAGCAATCACCAACAGAGAGCGGCCTGTAAACACAAACCTACACAAATGAATGATGATGGGTCTCTTTGAGCATCTCGCCGTGACAGGACATGAATCAGTCGGCACGCGACACCGACTCATTCACTTTCAGCTCAAAGGAGAGTCGTGAAGCTTAATTCTGCTGAGGGAGTTTTCTGCCTCTCGGGTCCCAGAATCAGCCAGTCGTATTGCTGATGATGTTGGAAGAGCCACTCAGTGTGATCACTTTCAAGTGATTGGCGGAGGTGGGGGGTGAGGGCAATGAGATGTTTGTTTATTGAGGAGCCAGGTGCACATAACGGGGCCATTAATGACTGGAAGTTGATTACAAGTCACTTCTACAGCGTCATGCGGCACAGTTTAATCAGGAAGGAAAAGTTAATAGGTGCAGTTTGTTTGGGCATTAATAATATCAAAGTCAATTCATAGCACATCGCATATCGCGGACCCTGGTATACTTGCGCGTCAGTGTCCTGTAGTACGTGACTTCACCACTGGGTGGCGGTACAAGTCTGGACACCGGGAATAGGACGCATTCCTTACAAGAGAAGAAGAGAGCGATGCTACAGCCCCCTCGGACACAGGGAAGTCAGGGTGGCAGCCAGTTCGAGTGTTGCCAGGTCGAGGCTTGGATGACCATCCTTGGCGACTACTTCTTCTGTTGCAGAAAAAAAAGTATTCACCGTTTTCATATTATTTGTTCGAGTTGTGAAATTTTAACTTTGGCGAAAACTTTACCTCACACAAATGATTAAAAAACCAATCGGCGCCGAGTCGCCGACTAATGTCATGTGCTGTGTCCAGTGGCCAGCCAGTCTTAGTTGGTTCACGATGGTTTTCACACCTGGAAGCTCTACGACAAACGCCAAGGCCAAGCCACAGAACCTGCCCCTGAGGTTTATCACCAACTTGCTTGTTGGTTGGAATTCTGTGTCTACACCGAGACTAAAACATTGGCAGATATTTAATTAAATCTCACTGTCTGAACCAAGGGTCAGAACTGAATGGGAACACTGCACTTCAATATCTAGCCAAAAACGAATCGATTGATAAATTGATTAAAATGATTTTGATGTCAATTTATTTTTCTTGGATTATAGTATTATAGAATTTGACAATTTGAACAACTGTTTTTCTCAACTAGATTTGTTTTTTCTTGTAAGTGAGCTAATTGAATTTAAACATAGTTTGTTAATAGAAAATGGTTTCCTATTTATAATTGGACGTTCTCCAGAACTAATCTCCCAGAAACAGTCTAGTATATTACTTTTCAAATTTTTCAATTTTCATTTGTACACTCTATGTCAAGTGTTTGGAATGTAACATTTTGCCAGATTTCATATGGATCAGGTCAACATTTGCAAAGCTTTTCAAAGTCTACAGTTTTTGAGGCAACATTATCAACTGTAGTTGAAAGTGTGTAACAATAGTGAATGAGACATTTTGACATGTATTAAACCATGTTGGAGGAAATGTTGGTGTGTTTTGACCATTAAAAACTACATTAGCATCAGTAACATGAGCATGTGGTTTGCAGAAGTGCAGCATGTTATTCTGGCAATGGTTTGAATGTTTTCAGATTGAAACTCACAGACTGTGACTGTGGATTGGCTATATTTACATATCAACGTTAATTATTCAAAGGTTATTTAATTTTCCGATGAAGTCTTTACTTCCATTTAAGATTGAAATCAATTTGGCCTTTGTGAGCCTCCATAGTCGGAATTGACACAAAGGAGTCGTGTTCCCTGGTTTGGACGGTGTCTTTAATGAGCACTTTTCTCACTGCGGAGACTGTCTGTGCTCTGCGCTCTAAGGCTTGAATATAATCATTCTCCACCAGTATGAAATAATGAAGGATGAAGGGTAAATGTTAAACAAGTGGCCTCCTGGGAATCCTTACAAGACGGTACCTGATGTGTGCGAGGCGTCGTGACACACACACACACACACACACAATATGATACAGATTAAACCTTATTAATGCAAACTCAAAGCCCGAGTGACGTCTCCAGCAGCTTAATGAGAAATTCAGAGGGAATCTGAGACTGATTATCAACTGCAAATGTGTTGTAATGCTCATAATCAGAGAAGGTGGTACAGTGGAGAGGGAAAAGAGAAGGGAAACCAACAGCGAGCCTGAGCACTAATTAAACCGTACCTGCAACATGTCTCCTGCCGCCTTCTTTACATGACAATGATGCCAAGGCCCCCGAGGAGAATTCACTCCTCTGCCACAGAATAAAGCTCTGATTCAATGCCGTTAATTGTCTAGTCCATCTGCTTTTTTGGCTTAAGTGACTAATGAATAAACATCACAAATTCTTTCAGTTTTTTGCAGTTCAAAATCCCCGTTTTCAGCTTGAAATCTTTGACACTCACTCACCCATCGCAAATGAGTGTCCCAATGTCGGCGAGGTAGTGCAAAGTAAAAATGATGATCGCCTGATGATATTCTTTCCTGCTCAGGTTCACAGGGTTAATCACAAAATTAACTTATCATCTTCATCGCTGAAGTAATTAAGCAGCGCACGACTATTCACTATTCCCGTAATTGAGGGTGAATAATGAGGAAGAGGAACAAAGTCTAGAGGGAGGGAGAAAGATGGAGGAAAGATCACAGATTGGTAATTAGGACACTTGATGGATTTTGTAGGAGAAATGTTGTTGTGCCACTTATGGCACAGTTCCATCGCTGTGATATAAGAGTGCGGCAGTAATGGGCGGATGCGTACACCGTGAGCAAATCCTGTTTTCATACCTTACTCTTAATAAACTACCTATGTGTGACTAAACCAGGCCAGAGTAGATTTATTTAACACACAGAAATAGAGCCGATGATGCACAAGCCGCACATTAGTGTTCGTGCATTTACATAAAGTTTGCAAGTTTCAGAGAATCCGCCTCGCTTAAGGTCAGATGTCGTGTGGGTGAGATTCTCGCTGTGAGAATTTTTGGATCCTTCGTGTCGTTGATGAAAGAGAGTGAAACTCGACCTCTACAGTAACGGAACGTTGGCGTCTATGTTCCTGTGTTTGTGTCGGTTTAAAGAAACATTTTCGGATTTATGATGAGATGATGCAAAAAGACGTTAAGATTAAAAAAACTAATCATAATAGTGGTTTGAACAAAGAGGTTCGCTCTGAACATGGTCAAAGGCTGAAGGATTAGGGAGAAGATCTATTAATCTGGTCTGGTCAGATGCAAAAACCCGATCTCTAAACCCCAGATCCGTGTAAATGTGTCCCTGCTGTCACTTTACCAGGATGTAAATGAAGGCACTCACACTGTACTAATTATGTCAGCCATATGGAGTTTTCTTTTTTTAAGAGAAGAAAAAATGTAATCATGTTTGTGGAAAAATATAAATATAAAGAAGCAGTGCCAGTGTGTGAAGTGTGAAAAAACAAGTGCCAGTACTCCCTTTACCCATATGAGGTGTGTATGTCTGTCTACGCAGTCATTATACCCTATATTATGGACTTACCTATTAAAATAACTAAAAACTGGACACATTTTGGCAACTTTATACATTGAAAATGTCCAACAATGATTCAAACTTCAAGCACACAGTCCATTTTATTTGCTGTCCCGTTATCATGCTGTCCTCCAGGACACAAATGTGGCAAGAATTCAAATTAGACAATAGACAGAATTCTTAACCCTTAACCCTTTAACACCTAAGCCATTTGGTTTGGCTTATTTGAACCGTAAAAGGGAACCTGAAATTATCCTGTGCTTTTGACAATTTTTTCCAGAATGAGTTTCAATATCTGGCAGTTATTTATTTAAATGTTAAAATAGTGTATTAACAATTTAAAATGTAAACACTGTAGTTGTACATGAACACCAGATTTAAACTTGAAATTTGAACAGTATAAAAAACAAGAAATTAGTCTAAATGTCCAAAAAACTGCATTTTTCCCACTTTTTCACTTGCTTTTGCGAGTGAAATTACAGTAATAACAGTAATAGTAACATTACAGGTGCATTACAATAATGTGCTCCAGCTTCAAATATAATAAGAAATGTGCCATTAAACATTTTTAAATCCTGACTTGATGAAATATAAAAGAGGATTTTAAGCATTTTTTTCATCTCATAAAAAGCAGCCACTGACTGCTGAGTAATCAAATCAATTCATTGTTTTAGCTAAATTCAATACATTACAGCCAAAGAATAATGTTCTGCACACTAATATCAGAATAAAAGAAGGTTTTCCCTTAGTGCATAATCCCAATAATCAGGTCTTATTTCAAGTCCTTGAACTAATGAATAATAAGTATAAAATGGAATGAATAGGCGTAAGCAACTAAAATTATGATCTAATTACACAGTGAGGTGATTGTGTTAAATAACTTTACACAGGGAGGGCTTTACAATTCATAATGTACCTGTTGGAGAAAAAGATTGACACAATTAATTCAAAGTGCTTCAAATAATCAAAGATGAGTGGCCGTGTCACAGTATGTATTAAATCTCAGTAAACCTGGACACATCTTTATTTTGTATTGCACAAACACATTTGAGTCAATTTCCTCAGCTTTTACATTGAAACGATGGGTGAAAACGGCAGTAAAATGTAATAATTAAGACTGTAGCAGATTTTCAGTTGAGGGGCTACTATACTGTGATATGAATGTATCGATTTAAGACATTAGTCAAACACTTCACATTGAGAAGATGAGAAAAAGTGTAACAAAATGTAATAATGAAGAGTGTAGAATAATTTAATCTCAATAGCTATCATAGTATCAAATTAAGACATTCCCTTTTTGTGTCATAAGAACATTATGAATTTACTGAATGTATTTTTAACTCCCTCCACAGTTCATTAGAGCCTCGCACGTATTTGACTGGAGATACATGCAGCAAACATGTGTCCACTTTCAGATGTTTGCTGTGTGTTTGATAGAATTCTCAAATGTGTCATTCAACTGCCACCAAATGTGGCTCAAGTCAGTTCAGTTTTATTTATATAGCCCAAATTCACAAAACACACTTTGCCTCTGTAGGATTTTGCATCAGTAACAACTGTTTGATGTTTTCTAATAGTTTAATTGATGTTGAGTGCATTAAATCACTAATGACCAATGGTGTCTTAGCCTGAATGAATAACCGGCTCATGGCTAAATACTTTACTTAGTCATAAAATGTTGCATCAGCAGTAATGCAATATCCCTGCGTTGGTAATGCCATGACATGGGAGGGAATTGTTTGCTCAATATGTCAAAAAAAACAAAAAAAAAACGGCTACAGCTGAATACGCAGCAGTCAGGAGAAACATGTCGTCGGTAAAAAATAGAAGCATATGTTTGTTTCCATGCTGGTTTAAAGCACCAAGAAAAGTAACAAATTGGCTTTGGAGGACACTTTTTTTGCGCTGTGTGTGTGTGTGTGTTGATTGTTTCTCAGTCAACTGTGTGGACTATAAAGAGAAGCGCATAAATCCCATCACGGTGTTTGATTACAAGCAACGCAGACAGACAGCACATGAAAGCCTTGAACACTTCACTGACGCACATCTCATGAATTTCTCATTATAATTTGAGTCTGTTGTTTGGCTCTTATCCGAGTGTAACAATGGGGTAATGAAGCAGCATTTGCATAATGTAATGCAATGTGATGGTCTTAAGTTGAATCTTTTAAATGAAGCAGATGTAAGGCCTGGTGTAATGTCAATATAATGCCCTCAGATCTCTGTGTAGTTTTTAGAAATGTCTACGGGGGGAAGGAACTCCACGTCTGCTGCAGCCCTCGGCGCTAATGTTGGTTTAATGTGCAGGACTGTAGGTGTTATTAGGGCCATTATGTTTCCCAAAAAGACAGCATCTATCTCCTCCACATTTTCTGCACGGTGAGCACATGAATACAGCAAATCGATACAGAGAATAGCTATCACGAGAAAGCGCTGGAGCGTTCGTAAAAAAGTGTGACACGGAAAGTGGCGCCCGCTATTTAACGGAACATACTCGGGCTGCTTAGGCCGTGCTCAATTTATTGACTGCTGAAAGAAATCAACAGTGGCAAGCAGCTTAGCGGCTCTCTCGTCCCATAATAGACTCCATTCATACTGGCTTTTTATTCCGCACGCGAGCAAGGTGACAAATGGACATAATGTCTGCCAGCCTGCCTCCTGAATTTATTTGATTATTTTTTTTCCCCTCACGCCTCCTCCTTCTGGCCCTCCCTTCACTTATTATCCCCACTGATGTATCTTGACTCTCTGAAGTATCCAGAGTAAATTCACTCTGTCTGTATTGCTGTTTATAAATGCCACACTGCCAGGAATGATCTGCGTATGCAGAAAGGCATCCTTGACTCATCCCTGAATAAGAGAGGAAAAAAAACATGGCTATTTTTTTTTTTATTTATTTTTTTTTATACAAAAAAAGGGCAGAAAAGAGGACAAAAAAAATGGATTGCATAGGTTAGAGCAGACGTTCCCAAACTTAAGAGACTTAACTGTACCCAAGAATGAAAAGGAAACATAAGAATAAAACTGTAAAGCAAATGACGCAGCTACATGTATGTACACATGTGTATAACATGTAACATTTAGAGTTAATGTAGTGGGATGTGTGTAGAAAAGCTGTGTATTATAATAATATTATAATATGTAAACTCTTAAAGGTTGTCATTTTCAATCAACATGCCTAAGCATTTACAAATTAAAATGACCAAATGCACAGTGAGTGCAAATACTAGAAATGTTAGGCCTATGTTGATACTATGTTGATACTTGCACATAAAATGTCACAATATTGCCATTTATATTACGCGCTGTACTAGAAAAGAAAACATAACACATTATTTCAATGCCATGGCTTTGTTTTATTCCTTGTAAGTATTTCTTAAAAGCTAGCGCACATATTTGACAGCAATTTCAAACTTAAATACGTCGGTGGGGTGTTTATTTTTTTTTTAGTTAACCTTTTATACAGGTTATCTCATTGAGACGCGGGGTCTCATCGTCAAAAGAGGCCTGTCAGCACACCCACAGGTCACCAGTCCATCACAGGGCGACATATATAGAGACAAACAACCATTCACTCTCAATTTGCCTAATCCCCAAATCTGCATGTTTTGGACTGTGGGAGGAAACCGGAGAATCGGGAGAAAACCCACAAACACAGGGTCGTGGACCTGGGTCTTCTTGCAGTTTAGTGCTAGAACTGTATAATAGTAAAAAGCCATTAGTGTCATTGAGCTTGAGGTGTGAACACACAGACATGATAGGTTTTTTTTCCCTTCATCGTGAAGCTACATTCTGACTGGCTGCTCGCTGGACATGACAATATATATATATAAATATATATATATATATATATATAAATATATATATATATATATATATATATATATATATATATATATATATATATATATATATATATATATATATATATATATACACACATATATATATATATATATATATATATATATATATATAAATATAAATGAGAAAAGTTCACTCCTTTTTTCCTGAAGTGGAGCAAAACACCATCAAGCACCCAGTTCTTGTTTACTCATTAAAAAAAAAGGGGAATAAAGTCAGAATGACCATAATTCTATATGAAGATGCAGGTCATTAATGATGAGAGCATTTTATTACAGGTATAAATAAATATTTCAGCCTCAGAAGCTGCGTGTCGGTGATCTATCACCCCGCTCCCAGAGATGGGATGCTCCCTGCGGGAAGATAATTCACCAGTTGTGGCTCCTGAGCAGCAGATGATCTATACAGTCCTAGAAAAGGTTATTTATCGCTTTCATAATTAAATTTGGTATCTTGGTGGAGAGGCTGTCGTGCTATGATTAATCAAAGTCCCACTGGCCAGAGCTGGAGAGGGCCAAGTAGCAGGTGTTTCTCACTCCGGCCTGAAATGTGGCTCCTCTCTGCGGCGGGGTGCATGCAAACATGCGGCACTGAGGTTTCGGCTGCGTTCAAACAAAGAAGCCTTGAAAAATCCAGCGAGATCCATAATAGTCACAAGAGGAGCCCTGACAAATGAGATGATGTATGCACCACAGTTTGAGTCGTAAAAGCGCGCGTCCCGCAGCTCATTAGTCAGCGAAAATTGTCAATCATCAGCAAGTCAGTTTGTTGCAAAGGAAATAAACTGATGACAAAAAATTACTTACTTCCTCTATGGTGGGAACTAGACTTGCATCTCGGATCCACTGTCTGACGATCGAATAACACGTTTATCTCTGGAAATTAGTCAAAATAAATAAATATATATATTATGGATGAAGTGGATTTTCAGCCTTTTTTTGACAGGAAATAGTTTTGGTCTTAAATGTGACTCCTTGATTCACATACTCGTGAGTGACAGTTTTGGTTTCTTGGAATCAGAACATCTCTGCTTTTAAAAGCTTATAATGTCTTAAACTGTGACACTTTATTTAAAAAAAAAAAAAAAAAAAGCATTCTAAAATTTTAATAATATATGAGAGCAATATACATCACAGAGCAATACATAGCCAGGTAATTAATAATTATAAAAAAAAATAAATGAATTAAACTCCTGTGGTGCTGTGATATTGAACCACCCCTTTAAATAAGTAGAAAATAATGGCCAATTCATTTATTTTTAAACGTCCAACTGAACAAAACCGTACATTTAAGTGAGAGAACTACAGATCAAAAACCTCAATAAATAAATAAATTAGTAAAATAAAATATCCAAGCCATGGAGTCCAGCACTGAGCATAATGGGCAGTGAGTAATTACCTTCCCTTTGAGAAAATCAGCACTTTCTTTGACGCCACAAGATGTTAAAGCTGCAAAACAGGATGTTTCTGCCATTTAATTATTTCTTGAGAAGTCAAAATTGGCACCAAATAGGTTGCCAAAGTCCAAGACCGCATTTATGAACAGCTCTTTTTTTTGGTGGAAACAGGGTTTAAAACAGGAAGCAGTAAATCACTTGATTTCCTGATCATTTCAGCAGATGGAATTACGTGTGAGATGATAATCCACTATCATTTAAAGAGACCTGTGATTCCCTGTGTTATTTTTTTTCGCCTTAGCTAAATAATGAGCGCTTACATTTATTGATCAAATGTCCAAAAATACAAAGGCACCAGGAGAAGGATGATGGCGTCGTTCTCTTCAAGGAGCCTTTTAACCACAATCGTGTGTCTAATGAATATGAATGGGAGCGTCAGACTTTCAAAGGTGGCAGGGATTCACAGTGACCACATTAGTGTCACCGTGACGCTTCAAGCGGTTGAGTCGCTATGTCAACAGTGTGGAGAGGGGGATGAACTGACTACAGCACAACACAAAGTCAATATCCGTGTCGAGCACCAAATGAACACGGTGTTTAATCCTGTGTCCACAACAATAGTCGGGCTCCATCGCCTTGCTTCGCCCGCGCTCAGGTTCAATTTCCCTTCTTCCACCACCAGCCTGCAGGCACCCGCCAAGCATGTGAGGCTTTATTAGACGCAGCTTTGTGTGTGAGAGGACATGTGATCCCAAGCCATGTGGATTACTCTCTGGAAATGCTGTTTCCGAGACTTGATTTTAAAAGGGCTCAAATCGGTGGGAAACGTGACGGCTCCTGCGACGAGTCGCTCTGATGATCGTCTTCTCACTTTCCTGACAAATGCGATTAAAAAGCAGCCATTATGTCAAGGTGGGATTAGCAGGTATTTCCACTATCTCTGGTTAAACTAGGACAAATTGAGTCCTGGAGCTATCGAGTGTTTATGTTAATTGACAGTGGAGCCACTTTCAGGTCTGTAAACACGTAAAATACAGATGAGGAAATGATAAGGATATATATTTTTTTTTTTCTCCAATAATGCTGTGCAGGTTCAGAGGTTAATTAACGTGGAGCATAATGACATTAAGCTCAGAATCCTGATCATCTCCTCCTGATGTTATCATACATCATGATGTCAAAGCACCAGGTTATTATAAGGGTTGTATTTTTTGCCTGTTGTTGATTCTAAGAAGTTACTCAATTTTACTTTCTGCTAGTTTTTCTTTACTTTTACAGTGATGTGCATATTTGATTTGGCAGGATTTATTTGATGCTTCCTCAAGGAGCCTTTGGACCGGCACTAATCTGAATCTGGCTGGGTTCAACTTAAGACCCTGTTATACTCGCACGCCAGGGTCCTGTAGTATGTCATTTCACCATCGGGTGGCGGTACTGGATGCGGGTAGTAGAAGGTATTTCTACGGGAGTCGGGGTGTCAGCCCGTCCGAGGGTCGCCAGGTCGAAGCTTGGATGACTGTCCTTGACGACAGAAGTATACCAGCGCCTTTAGAGTGTGCAATTCACCCGATCATTCGGGAGCACAGAGGTACCCCAGTCCTTGATCTGTTCGGATACAAACAGCCAACCCTCCAGTTACAAGCCAAGTTCCCTTTCCACTAGACAGT